>NC_139715.1:13064296-13216796 GCF_964188405.1 Protomyctophum parallelum | reverse complement strand
ACAGTGCCGTGTGTGTGTGTGTGTGTGTGTGTGTGTGTGTGTGTGTACAGTGCACGTGTGCACGCGTGTGTGTGTGTGCATGTCTGCGTGTGTGTACATGTATTGCTATGCTTGTGAGGGCCAAATTATGTCACAAGTAGGCTATATAGGCCTAGTCGAGTTTGAGAAATTGAGAGAGTTTGCCCTCCATATGTGAGGGCAAATGTCCTGCCCCTCACAAAAAAGTAAAAAAAAAAAAGTTTTTATGGTTATAAAAAGCTTTACAGAGTTTATATTAGGGTTAGAGATGTGACTGTGATTCATATTTGTAATGTGTGCCAGTGTCATTTTCGGCTAGTATCGGCTTACATAACCTTTTATATAACAGTTTGTATAGTAATACAAACGAGTGTGTGTGTGTGTGTGTGTGTGTGTGTGTGTGTGCGCGCGTAAGAGAAAGAGAGAGATCGGACTTTAGAGCAGTTGAAGGGGTCCGGAGGGAGAGCGTGCGTGTGCGTGTGCATGTGCGTGTGTGTGTGTGTGTGTGTGCTGTGCTGTGCTGTGTGTGTGTGTGTGCGTGCGTGTGTAAAATAGTACAACACATCGTTGTAAAGTAGGCCTGCACACACAGTGCACGTACATGCTGTTTTAAAGGGGCTCCACATTCTGATAGTAATCATTGCTATAGGCCCAGGGTGTTTGTTCAGCAACAGGTGTAATCATTCAGTAATCAGTAATCATTGCTATAGGGTGTTTGTTCACCAACAGGGGTCTCCCCGTCTGCTACACGTACGTGCATGGGACTGTAGAGGGGCACAACATCTGCAAAACAGTGACAAATAAAGCAATAAGCCACGAGAGGTCTCCGGTTACCGGGTATTTTACAATGGCTGGGAGGCGTAGGCAGGCCCGACGTTCGGCCCGAAAAGTTGTGTTTGTTGTCATGATTTGCCACAACTAGAGTTGGCTTTGTACGAGGCTTAAAAGGTCTTTAAATAAATACTTTTTGAAATGGCTATGAGGAAAATTAACGGGGGAATCATTTCCTGGTCCCTGGTAGGGGGCGGGACTGCGACGCTTTATAGTACTCAATTATTGGAGAGGCAAAGTGTCAACCTCTCACCATGGCACTGGCAGCTTACACTATACATACAGACAGACCCCACCCTTCCATTTCTAATCAACCAACCACAGTATAATAGCAATCCACCCCAGGTGCTCCCCATGTTCTAATCAAGCATGCTAACAGGATTAAAAGGAACTCCTCAATCAGATCGTCATGACAATGACCAACTCACCCAACTACACGGCTACTACTAGGCATCAACAGGCCCGCTCCCCCAAAACAGCATCTCACTGTGCAGAGAGAACAAACAAAAACATATCATATTAAAGATCCCAGTCACAACAGAATGTGTGACTGGAAATCTACATTACAAGCAACGATAACATTTCAAAATAACTGTGTACTGCTGAACCCTCGAACTTCAGCATTTCTTTCCCACAAAAAAGACAAACGTAGCGAATCAGGTGGGATCCAGGCAAGCTCTGTGACACCATCACCATCACTATCAGGCCGGGATAACAACCGTATCCAGTCAGAGTACAGACACAGTTGGAACTGGAACACTATAACATTTACACCCATCAATTATCTTGGCAGAGGGGGAAGACACAGCAAAGTGTGTCGGGATTGGGACAGCAATAAGGCAGCAATAAGGTGCCTGGACCGCTAAACCGGCCCAGGCCAAACTTCTCCAAATTCAACATACGTTTGTTTCATGTTAAAGCTGCTATAAGCAATAATATGTCACCAGCAATGGGCTCCCAATTTAGTCTCTGTGACACATCTAGGGGCCGCAATCTGCATTCAAAGCTTTTCCTAGAAGCTTTGCCATTGGTCGATTTGTCTGCTTCCTGATTGGTTAGTCATTGCGACTGGGTTTGTTTCGACCAATGACAAAGCTTCTAGGAACATCTTTGAATGCAGATTGCGGCCCTATATGTGTCACAGAGACTACATTGTTTTTGGGAGCGTTCTACCCATTGCTGGCTGTCTGTATACCAAAACATTAAAAAAGGGTCATTCAAATTTTGACTTATTATTGCTTATAGCAGCTTTAAAGTTTCTGTGCAATGGTTTTATTGAATGATTAACAACTTTCAACCTGGCGGCCTTCTAAGCTCATAATGTGCCCAGTGGTGGAAAGAGTACTCAGTTGTTTTACTTAAATAAAAGAACCTATACTGCAATTTAGAAGCACTTCCTTACAAGTAGTAAATAAAGTTTCCAAATATTTGTAGTTGAGTAAAAGTACAAAGTGTGGCTCTGAGATGTAGTGGAGTAGAAGTAAAAGTATTGGAAATTGGAAATACTCAAATAAAGTACAAATACCTCAAAATTGTACTTAAGTACAGTACAAGTAAAATTACTTAGTTACTTTCCACCACTGCAATGTGCCCATGGGGCCAAATTAGCCATTTGGCCGGTGTGGCAAATCAACGACCTTCATCGGCCGTTGATTGTGTTAAATTTAGGTCAAAAAGACGATAAAAAATAATAAAGTCAACAAATGTACCTAAAAAAGGACTTCATGGGCGTTAATCTGTCCCTGAATGTGAAACATTTAGCTATTTTTTAAAATAGGGTGTATGTGCTTCATTTGTTTTGCATGCTATAGCGAAAAGAAAGAGCGAGAGAGATAGATAGAGAGAGATGCAAAAGATCGACTTGCAGTGAACTCTGAACTGAAACGCTTCAAATTACTTAGAAATGCGCACTGCAGGGAAGAAACACAAAGATGATATGTAAACTTCCTGCTAAGCAAGCATGCCCCGAAGCGCCTTCACTCCGTTCTTTGTTGTGGTGTGTTGACTTCCTGTGAGAAGAATGATGCCTGTCACTATGGCTCCTTGTGTACTTCTTTAGAAGTGAACACCCTTGATTCTTCCCCTACGAGACACAGAGCCCTCATTACCGTTCCTCATGGTCAGACAAACATGGAGCCGCTATTTCCTTGTTTCTTACTCTTTTTTGGTTGTTGTTGCCAAAAGAAGTCCCTTTTTCCCTTTCTTCTTCTTCAACAGGACCTCGGTTAGATTGTGGTGTTTCGCGTCGTTTTCATGATCAGGCAATGGCCAAAACCAACAGCTTGTAGATGTAGATCATGTATTTTCCACAAATAAACTTGCTGTAGAGGGGGGGGGGGGGGGGGGGGGGGCAAATAAAATAAAATAGGGGTTCCTAGTATAGGCTCCTGGGGGACTCCGGTCAAATAGTATATAGAGTTTAAGTGGTTAGAAATCACATTTAGCATGCATACTTGTGATTAGTCACAAATGACTCCCTAGTCCCTAATCCCTATAGCCTGTGATGAGCATGGACGTGTAGGATCACACCATCAGTGGTGGAAAGTAAAGTACTTTTACTGAAGTACTGCACTTAAATACAATTTTGAGGTATTTGTACATTACTTGGGTATTTCCAATTTCCAGTAGGTCTTTTACTTCTACTCCACTACATCTCAGAGCCAAAATGTGTACTTTTACTTCACTACAATTATTTTAAAACTTTAGTTACTGGTTACTTTGGCAATTTTCATTTTGATTAGAAAACATACATAACCACCATATACATCTCGGCCATTTGAAAAGAGCCGATCTACAAGCTTTCAATGCGTCGCAACGCGACGCATTGAGAGCTTTTCAATAGATTTTTGAACTTGTGAAATGGGACATTCTGCAATAGTACATTTTGATGCCGATACTTTTGTACTTTTACAAAAGTAAAGTACATTTTCAGTTCCGTACTTTTGCTTGTAACGAAGTACTTCTAAATTGCAGTATTGGTACTTTTACTTAAGTAAAACAATTGAGTACTTTTTGCACCTCTGCACACCATGCACCACAGTCTGCGTAGGTGCGAAGAAAAAGACAACACCACATCTCTAATTTTCCTATGTGGGCGGTAGAACCGAAATGGGGTTGAAACTCATAATCAAAGTACAAACCCACCCCACATGGTCTGTGGCTTTACTTTCCATTACATCATCCAAACCACCCAACATGTACTCGCAGGCTATCCACTTTTAACCTCTAGCAGATCGTCTCATCAACTAGGCCTACAGGTAATAATTTAGCAAATTAGTTGCATTCCATACTACAAAGAAAGAAAGAAAGAAAGAAAGAAACTAATTAACCAACCTATGCTAGCCATACTTGCCAACATTAGGCTGCATTAGTCATTTTAACCACTTGAACCCTAGCACCCTAGGGAGGCAACATGAACTTAAACTATAAGACTACAGAAATGGAGAGAGAGACAGAGAAAGAGAGAGACCGACTGACCGACAGACAGACAGACAGACAGACAGACAGACAGACAGACAGACAGACAGACAGACAGACAGACAGACAGACAGACAGACAGACAGACAGACAGACAGACAGACAGACAGACAGACATTGGGTGAATGTGTGATGACATTGACACAATTTCAAGTTCAGTTTAAATTCAGTTGATGTGTGTGTGTGTGTGTCTACATACGTACATATGTGCATACACACATACATACATACATACACACACACATGAGAGAACAGAGCAAAATGTATGACAGTGTATGTGTGACATTGTGTGTACTGCTGTTCATGTATCATGTATGCATGTGCAGTCTTGTGTGTTTGTCTGCACGTATGTGTGTGCGCGTGCATGTGTGTGCGTGTGCGTGCGTGTGTACGCACCCTATTCAGGCCTAAGGCTAATAACAGCACTTAACATAAATCTACCACAGGAAGCTGGCTCATCTGCAAGCGCACGCACGCACACACACACACACACACACACACACACACACACACACACACACACACACACACACACACACACACACACACACAGGAAGCTGGTGGGTTGCAGACAAGTTATTAGCAGGCTACTGGATATTTGTTGGCGACACCAAGGCTGCAGAGGTCTTTACGGCTTAGAGGCCAATTGTTGTACATCCAGACGCACGCACACACACACACACACACACACACACACACACACACACACACACACACACACACACACACACACACACACACACACACACACACACACACACACACACACACACAAAGAGCTTAGGGCCTGGGATTCAGTTGTTTCTGAAAGGCAGTACTGATCTCTCCGCAACAAAGTCATACTTATACACACAGACATAAAAAGAGGAATTAGTGGGGTGTGTGTGTGTGTGCGCGCATGTGTGTATTTTCTGTGGGTGTGCGTGCGTCTGGTGATCAATTTTACACGCATGCAGTGCACGTGTGTTCACTGTTGCGCAGTAGCACATCACATGCGTCCATGCATGCTTACGAACACTGCACCGTATGCATGTGCAGAAATTGAAAGTGCATGCACACCACCACCACCATACACAACATCTGGATTGTTGGTTTAAACCGCAGCAGCCTTGCAAAATCTATTGTCGGCATGTCATTCTGGGCGCGAACCCCTTTTTGGTGTTTTTAAGCGTTATGTTATACTTTAGCTGTTGAATAATAGCAGATCTACAAGCTATACATATATATAGATCTGCTATTTTTTTAAAATATCGTTTTTAACTCAAATCTTTGTTTCTAGGGGGAGGGGGGTGGGGGGGGTGTGTGTGCGCTGTTTTCACTATTTATGTAAAAGTACTGTATGGTTTAAGTAGTTAGCTCAGTGTAAAAACTGGCACACTCTTCAGTTGAATTAGCACGGTGGCTTTTGCTGTATATACTATAAGTATATCAACTTTATCTGCACCATATCATGTTTTAACAGTATTCGTGCAGCTGCTATATGCAAATTGCATATTATGCAAAGTGAAGCCAGTCATCCAAAATGGAAGAACAAACCAGCATTGAAGGAAATGAAGGAAACACAAAGTGCAACTACTGTATGCAAATACAAATATCCTCCCAGCCTCTCAGGCTGCTCTGTCTGTCTGAGGTGCACACCGTTACCGTACGCACGTTATTCAAATGTTACTCAAAGTAGAACGCTGCCACGAGAGGTAAGGAGATTTGCGAGTCAAATCGACGCACACACAATAACTTATTTAAACTAACCCCTAATGGATACATGCCTAACGTTGAACCTAACCCTAAACTAAAACTAAAACTTGGAGACACCAATTTATTTTGTTCACAATTTCACATGCACTCGGGCCTGTGTAAGGTACACAAACACACACGCAGTCACACATGCGCGCGCGCGCACACACGCGCACGCACACACACACACACACACACACACAGTCACACACTCACACACACGCGTGCGTGCATGCGCACGTGCACATGCACACATCTGCACACATTCCCACCATGCCCTCTGCCACATCCTCTGCGCTTTTAAGATGTCAAAAGCAGGAAAACATAAAGTCTAAACAGCTGTGCAGCACATTCTCTCCAAGTTGATGGAATGGACGACCCCCTTGTCAAGGTGTGCGTGCGTGCGTGTGAAACAGAGCTGAACCCAGCCCAGGCTGAGTGAACCGGCTCATGAGGTCATGAGGGCGGCTGTGGCTCAGGAGGTGCATACACATCGACGGTGTTCTGTATACCAAGGTGCATACACATCGAAAATGCTGAGAGGGTGCATACGGCGCAAAGTAACCACAGTATACCGCTAATCAACTTACAAATTACATATACATAATAGAGGCAGTTCCTTTAATCCACCCGGCACTGGAATAACTAACTTTTATAAGTAGCTCTCAATGATGACGTAATAAAGATGTGGATTAAAGGACCCAATGCCAGAGTGTAATTGGTTTTCGATGGTGACGTTATGACGATATGTTTTAGTGTCTAAATCGATAAAACTGTATTTCTTTTATAGATAGAAACGTGTACCATACTTCATAATACTACTTTTTTACATGCGTAAAGTAGGTGGGTAGCAAATAGCTAAACCTAATAATTCAACATTTCAAACGTTCCTTCACAGAGAAGCTAAGATTTGACAGTTTGTAGCGGTCGACAGTACTTGCAGGGTTGAGTATGTTGAATCTAGTTTGCATTAATGAGGATTTAGTTGACACAATGAAATAAAATGGCGATAGTATTCCGTGTCACAGCCAGATTTGGGAGACAGATTTGTTGTTGCAAGGAAAGCAGTAAAATGAGACTTTCGTGGTTGTTTTCGTCTCAGATTTAGTCCGACGGAGGGACACAGTATAACTCTATGGGGACACAAAAGCGACACAAAAGTAGGACCCGGAAGTATCTCTGGAGGGGGCGCTCACGTCACGGCTAAAATACTGAATAGGAGCTAGGGGCTAGCGCCCCTCAAAAAAGGGAATGTGGGGAAAAGGGAAACTCCTACAATATCAAGTGCTTATCAGGGGGGGGGGGGAGGTTCCCAGTTCATTAATGATTAATTTGGGGTGGGTCACGGCCTGAAAAAGTTGAGAACCACTGGTTTGGCATACAGCGTGGTCCATGGAGTGACACAAGCAGACAGTGACCTTGTGGTTAGAGTGTCCGCCCTGAAACTGGGAGGTCGGGGGTTCGATCCCCGGCCGGGGTCATACCAAAGACTGTAGAAAATGGGACCCAATCACCCTTTTTGAAACCAGCTCCTCGCCACTTGCACCCTACACACTTCCACTCGGTTTGAGCATAGATATATAAATAATAGAGACAGCACCGGATGGGAATTCCGGAGCGTGCCGTCTCTGTTGTTTATATTATCTATGCTCAAACCAAGTGGAAGTGTGAATAGGGCGATCGAGTGGCAAGGAGCTATAGGTCCTATACGCCTCCCTGCTTGGCACTCAGCATCGAAGGGTTGGGTTGGGGGGGTCAAATCAACTAATGATTCCCGAGCGCGGCGCACGCTGCGGCTCACCGCTCCAAGAGATGGGTCAAATGCGGAGAACAAATTTCACTGCGGTAGCGTGTGAGACAAATCGTACGACTTTGACAAGCACATCCTCTCTTATCTTTGTATATAACTATATAGGCCCTGTCTCCCTGCTTTCCCTGACAACTCTACTGTATTCTATACTGTACCGCCACCGCCCTGATTGTTGATGTACTTTTCCCATGAGCTCATCGGACTCCGTTTGGCTCAACGATGACTAATTGGTATACAGAACATGACAATGTCCAGGGGGCGTATACTCGTACAGAAAGTTTCCTCACACTAAGGAAACAGGAGATACGCTCGTGACCTCTATGAGCCCTTGGTTCCCAAGGCTATACTTACTTACAACACACAATGAGCTGTGAGCTTCTAGATCTGCGATTATTATTGTAATTATTATTTATTATTATTATTATTTTAAATAACGGCTCTAAGAGGTTAGAATCAACTAACTCAGGAACAAGCCACCATTCAAGCTCCATTAATCCATTCAGACCTGATGCCGATTCTACAAAATGTCTTCTAAATTATGACCGTTTTCCGAAAAACCTCTGTTTCTATCTCAGCGGTGCTCAACCATTTTCATGCCAAGGACCCCCCGATGTATTCAAAGATTTGCGCCACATATTTTCAAAAATAGCTAAAATATAGCATAATGCTTAAAACCCCATTTTGGCCTGGTGTAACGGTGCCTGTCCAGGACAGTGGAGCACAATTGACGATATCCATCGTCAATTATCCATATGCCATCTTGCCAGCAAGGTTCTAACAAGACACAACTTCCCATAGACAGCCCATTCATCCAAACAGAAAAGTTCTATACATTGTATTAAATAACGTCAAACTCACCAACATTGCAGCTGTACAGAAAGCTTGAATTATCCTCTTTCTATTTGCAATGTGTTTGTTTAATACAAATCCACTGTAGACATAGACATACATCCACTGTAGCTACTCCCAGTCAAGAAATATGCAGATGATCTTTTTCTAAATGCTGGAGTTTGGAAGTGGTCGTTCACTATCACTCAACAGCCCATGCGTACCACCTGTTTAGAATGTGCACATAATGCAGGAGGCAGCAGGAGGTTGCTTTACTGATAACGAGTGCTTCCAAACTCTGACACTTGAAAGAATTATCATCTGCAAGGAATGTCTTGACAGGAAGGAACATGTCTACGGTGGATTTTTATGAAAGAAACACTTTGCAGATAGTAGGCTAAGATAATTCAAGCTTTTTGTACAGCTGCATTACAATCAGATAGGACTTTTCTGTTTGGATGAATGTGCTGTCAATGGGAAGTTGCACCTAGTTAGCGCCTTGCTGGCAAGATGGCAGCCGTGTGCACATCGTCAATGGAACGATGTGCACAACAAGCCAAAGATGACATGGAGGCTTCCGCTCCTCGACACCTGACGCTCAACCGCCACGCCGTAGCTATCTGCATATGCATATCGTTCGTTGCTGTCACGCATAAACCTCTTATCTCCAATTATTCTAACTTTTTGTGGGTTTTAATAAACCAGTAAGACGCCCTGAGGGCGAGAAGTGACCCACAGGCCGCCTGGGTGACGGCAGACTGCTGGCCATATATGGAGTGTGTACAGGGTTTGATGAGGTCACATCAACATATGGAATGTCAGAACAGGTCAGCTCCATATATGGAGATCTAAGGGTGGCAGTGGGGGCAGTATCTTGAGTGTACAGGGTTTGATGGTCAGATAAACATATGGAATAGGTCAGCTCCATATAATGGAGATCTAAGGGTGGCAGCGGGGGCAGTGTCTTGAGTGTACAGGGTTTGATGAGGTCAGATAAACATATGGAATAGGTCAGCTCCATATATGGAGATCTAAGGGTGGCAGCGGGGGCAGTGTCTTGAGTGTACAGGGTTTGATGAGGGCCCAGGTAAAAGGGAGAGGAAGGACGGGGGTGGGGGCCGTAATGGACTGACAGCCATATATGTTGGCGTGGCGCACGGATCGACGGACTGACAGGATTTGCAGGTTTTCATAGTAATCTGCGACCTACAGTCGCATTATTAATGCCCTGGTCTACTGGATCATATACTACAGTGACACACCAAAGCATCAAAAACAACAAGACATTTATGGTTAATACATCCAATCTAAAGGAAAATAAAGACGTTGCAAAGTTGCTTATCTCTGTCTGCCTATCTTTCTCCATCCCAATCTTTCCCCTCCTCTCTCTCTCTCTCTCCCCTCCCTCTATTTCCTGCTCCTTCTCTCGCCCCCCCCTTATCTCTCATCTCCACCCCCCCCTCTCTCGTTCTCCCCTCCCCCTCTGCCTGCGCCCCCTCTCTCTCTCTTTTTTCCCCCAACCACTCTTTCTGTGTGCAGACTGCATGTGCAGTGCACCGTCTCTCTCTCTCTCTCTCTCTCTCTCTCTCTCTCTCTCTCTCTCTCTCTCTCTCACTCTCCTCCCTCCCTCTCTCTCTCTGTCACTCTCTCTATCTCCTCCCTCTCTCTCTCTCTTTTCCACGGCTGGAAGGAAATTGATCTCTTGAGCCTGTCAGACAGCTATGAGAGTGCTGCGAGCCACAGGGTCTTGTTACTCCGCACAGGTGCGGCACGCTGACAAGCTGATGATGACGGCCAAGCGGTGGTGTGTGTGTGTGTGTGTGTGTGTGTGTGCGAGTTCTACCCGGCCTGAAGACAGAAATTTGTCAATGGCTGGAGAGATTGTCAGCATACCTGGAATTCCTGGAGTTCCACAATGAGAGAGAGAGAGAGAGAGAGAGAGAGGGGTGGGGGGGAAGAGGGAGACTGACGCAAAGAGAGAAAGAGGGAAAATGGAGGCAAGTGTGAAAATGCAAGAAAGTAAGAGAGAGAGAGAGAGAGACCCGAGGAAGGACACGAGAGAGTGCCAAAGGTATCCATTTTGCAACACAGGTGCAATATTTCCCCAGATAAAGACTCCACTGTGTGGTGGAGCTGTGCAGCCTGCAGCTGTGCAGCCAGCCATGTTTAGCTGCACAGCCATAGTATATGTTATGTACTGGTCAGGGTCTGCTTCAGGAAGCTCTGAGAAATGCAACACTGCATGGGCCTTTAACCCATTCTGACCTGAGATCAGATTCTAAAAAATGTCAGTCGTTCTTCGATTTTTCAAAAAATAGCAGACCTACAAGCTCGTATCGCGCCACTCGGTGGCGCGATATGAGCTTGTAGATCTGCTATTTTTCAATAGCTAAAGCATAACATGATGCCAACACCAAAATGGGTGCCCGGTCAGAATGGGTTAAAACCCAGACCTGAGGCCGAGTTACCCATTTAGACACCCATTTAGACAAATGCCTTCTAAATCCTGACAGTTTTCTGAGAAACCCATGTTTCTATGTCAGTGGTTCTCAAACATTTCCCCCAAAATATAATTTATGTAAATTGGCCACCGACCCCCCCATCTGAAAATATGTTCCAGAAGCAAAGATTTGAGTAAAACATGTTCGTTCTGAAATAATATATATTCAAAGGTTCGCGCCACATTTTCACGATTTTTCAAAAATAGCAGAGCTTGTATAGGTATTAAGTATTATAGATTGAATCTAACCTCGCGTCACTGCAGGCTTTCCACCTCGGTCATGTTGTATAGACACTGGTTTGTAGTCATCAAGCAGGAAAGCACAAGGCGGAATAAGAAAGTCTATGCCTATAGTAGCCATTCATAATACTGATTCCGCCTCGTAGTTTCCCTGCCAGGGTGACTACAAATCATTGACTACAACAACATGACGAAGGTTACCATCCGCTGCCCGACCGGATCATAATAAACACCAAATGGAATGCTGCCCGCCAGGCTAGATTGAATCATGTTCATTTCCATTCAGGCCTTCCTGGCATGCAGGGAGTGCACACACACACACACACACACACACACACACACACACCGGTGCATGCATGAAGTGTGGCGACCGGGGAAAGCTATGGGGATTCCGTTGTGAGAACGTTTGGGAGAAAAGTGCCCTGACAAAATGCCCGTTAGCATTAGCTTAATATGTTGTTGGTGTGTAGCTTTAGGCCTTATATAAAATATATACACTGTATATACAAATTTGAATCTTGAAAAGTAAAAGTTTTGGACTTTGCAAGGTTTCCGGACCAACACAACATAAGACGAAATATTGTTTTCCTTTGAAGGCATTAAATCAACGCCCTGCAAAACCTTTAGGAAAAAGGGCTGTGGTCATGTGTGTGTGGGCACAGCACACTCAACAGTTATTGAAATGACTTTATCGCAGGCTCGCGCACCCCCGAAAAGAAGAAGAAGAAAAAAAACTGTCCCTTATTTACTGTAGATGAACGCTGCTGCATGGCTGCAAGGTTCCAGTAATTAACATATTGGTCTGAAAAACATCCGCAGAGTTAAAGGGAAGGCCTGTGGGTATAAAGACTCATTGCTGCTTACCGCTTGCAGTGTTAATCTCAGTGGCAAACACCGTTGGGGTGGGCTTCCTCACACTTTGTCAGCGCTGTTACAATCCTCCACGTGATGTGCAAAGCCACCACACTGAAATGTTTCCATATCAAAGTGTCAACATAAAAAGAAGCTATAGAGAAACTATCTCCAGGGCCGTGGCAGTTTGAAGCCGGGCCAGCGGTGTAGTATTAAAGCTATGTGTGTAACTCCTTTTGCAGAGAGTTGCTGCCTGTCGGGCAGAAACATAGCTTGTATATCTTCGTATTTCAACGTTGTGCTGTTCTTTCAATCATGAATGAATGCCCTAGTAGAGTTCATCATAGAGTGTTGCACGAAAGAATATAAAAAAGAGCAGATCTACAAGCTCACGCCGCTTCTTGTTGCAACGCGACATTAGCTTGTAGACCTTTTTGCTATTTATGAAACTATTTTGAAAGTGAAAGTTGCTAACTCTGTGGGTTTCATCATGGATTGTCTTTCAACAAGCATTAACACAGGCTTGTGTCTCAATAGTAAATACAGTGGAATCAATTGAAACGCAGGTCGTTTTTTTTTTTTTTTTTTCCATTTCCTGAAAAGTGACCGCATTGGAGAGATACAAGGTTTCCACCTGACAGCGAGTCAGCAACGATAATTTGTGTTTAAACTAGTTTTAAAATAATGGGCTAACCATTCGGCATTCGGCTCTCCCGCCAAAGCCGACTCACATCTTAAAAAAGGTCCACGTTTTTGACTCAGTGCATAATCCAAGGAACACAGATTGTCTTTAGTACTACCAGGGGCCTTCAGAGGAAACCTAGGATTCCCTGATCTCTGCGAAAACAAGCTGCACACTTAATATGTCATTTCACTGAGAGCCCCCTTCTAAGAAGTATAGTGCGCTGCCTGCAAAGGCTGGCTCTCGGCCAAGGCAAATAGCATTTCTCCAGGCCTTTGGAATGCCTGCTTGATTAATGCCGAAAACAGGGGCCCACGGCTTGAGCTCATTTTCGGTGTTGTAAGTATGGCACTTGCGCTGCTAGTTAGGGGCGCAATCAAAACACGCGCGCACGTCCGTCGCGCCGGTGGCCACGTCGAAGCGGCCATGTTGGAGAGGAGCTCTCAGACTAATGAGTCACGGAGACGAAGACGGCTTTCCAGCAAACATCGTCGACACTGGGCTGCTTTGAGAAGGCCTTAAAAACTGTCAAGGCGTAATTATGGAAAGGGAGTATTTTCTTGTCTCCCGGGGGAATGAGGAATCACTTTGAAAGCTTTACACCCGACGGCTGCCGAGGATGAATCGTGGCGGGAATTGCGGATTATATTCTAATGTTCTTCGCCCCTTTTGCCTCGTGAGATCGCTCTAATATTTTGCATGTTTGTCAAAGTGTCAAGATATGTTGTTTTGGATACGGCTATAGTTCCCAATGACAAACAGATTTTCTCTTATCACGCATATACAACTATGGTCTGATCCCTTCTGTTCACGGGCAGACATTATCGCCGATCGGCGAACTGTGTGTCTTAACTATTGAAGTGCAACCGCTGAAAATGCGATGCGATGAGAATATTCACGAATCAGATCCGAACCTCGGATGGATGATCAGCACCACGGACAGCGCTCGTAGTTTCGGAGAAAAGAGTGAGGGGAAAATCTTTTTTTTTTCCTAATATATATTTTTATCCCACGATTTTGTAACCCATTTTTCACCCCTGTGTCAATCATCTAATGTGATCCTGGGCTCTACACACCCTCCACCATCCTGGGGAGAGCAACGGACTTAACTCATGCTTCCTTCATGCTTGAGTGTCCAAGTTGCTCCTTTACACCTGACAGGGGGGAGTTTCCCTGGTTGGACGTAGCGCGTGGAAGGAACACGTTATTCCAACCAGTTCCTTTCCCCTCCATCAGGCGCCCCGGTTGGCCAGGGGGAGGCAGTTTAGAGACCAGGATTACTGCATGTTTTTGTGAGGGTACCTACCCTAGGGGACACGGGGAGAACATGCAAACTCCACACAGAAATGCCCTTTCGCCAACCCCGCCTTCGGGTATGGGCACTGATGACGCGGAGGAGGAAACACGCCGCCAGCACCCACAGCGCCCCGAGCGGGAATCGAACCCAGGACCTTCTAGCTGTGAGGCGACAGCACTACCAACTGTGCCACCGTGCCCCCTGGGGAAAATCCTAATTTAAATGGGCCTCTATGGGAATGGGATGCACGCGCACGTTTCCTGGTGTTGGGGGGTATGCAAGGCGTTGTCTAGCAACCAGGCCAGTGTTAAAAGTCGATTTTCAGCTAAACCGTTTCATATCTATAAAGTACATTACAGTGTTGTTTTTGTCGACTAAAACTAAGACAAAAAATGTTCGTCGACTACCTTTTTTCACTGACAAAAACGGAATGGAAACTTGGTTGACGAAATTTTGAAAAAAAAAAAAAAAATTGACTAAAATGTTAGGAACGGACTAGTGGACAAGAGATCCAGTACAAGTCATTTTACACTTGGTTGCATGCTGAAAATAGCCGATCTACAAGCTCACAACGCGTCAGTTTAAAATCAGCCATTTACGACAGCATCAAGGCCCGCCAAAATACATTTTAGTCGACTAAATCAACTGCAGATTTAGTCGACTAAAATCTTATGACACTTGTCGACTACAACTAGATTAACACTGAAACATTCCAGCTGACAAAAATGTGACTAAAACTAAATGAAAACTATTCAAAAGACATTAATTAATTGACGGAGAATTCTGATGAAGGCAGACAATGGTTGGAATTTATTAGACGGAATTGACTTCTGAACTTAATAGACAGAATACAATGCATCAAAGGCAGCTATATAAAGCCCCCCCCCCCCCCCCCCCCCCCACACACTTATATTGGGTGAGCCAGTGGTCAAACTACGCCTACCGAGTACAAGCCATCTATACCCACTACCCACATAAGAGTCATGTTTGTTAGGAATGGCCTGAACTAAAATACATATACATCTGGTCATTGCGTGCGTGTGTGCATGTGTGTGCATGCGCGCGCGTGTGCAATCTGCTATGCGGTGGTATATGAGTGTTACAGACGAGGATGTCAGCGAGATCTGTGAAGTGCGACCCAGAAATTGTTTAAAAAAAGAGGAAAACAAACAAAGAGAGGAAGAAGCGTGTCTGGCGGTGTTCTCTCGACTGGAAACGCCGCGGCGGATAATCGACTTTCTGTCGCAGGAATATTCATATGGGAGGAGAAAACATTCCCAATCAATGCACCGGGGCCTCTCTAAGGTTTCATGGACACTCACAGCCGTTAGGAATCGATTTCTTCCCCCACTCACAACCGACACTAACACTAAATGAATAATACACACGGGAGAATTCATCCTGTCCTGTTTGCTGTGAGCTGTGTGTGTGTGTGTGTGTGCGTTTGTTTGTGTTGCCGTTCCAACTGGAATGGCACCAGCCCAAAGAGGAAGTTCCTGTGGTGAGACAGCCCTGAGCTTCATACACACACACACGCACACACCCACGTACGCGCGCACCCACGCACGCATGCACCCACGCACGCACGCAGTGCTGGAAAAGCTCTCAACAACTTCCTGCGGTCACCTGTGCTCCGTGAAGAAAGAGGCCCTTACAAACCAGAACTCTCTCTCTCTCTCTCACACACACACACACACACACACACACCATCAGAAACAGAACTCACTGTCTCACGCTGTCTTTCACTCTAGCAAAATACATAGAAATCTCTCTCTCACACACACACACACACACACACACACACACACACACACACACACACACACACACACACACACACACACACACACACACACACACACACACACACACACACACACACACACACACACACACACACACACACACATCCAATCCATTTTTTGGACATCCAACATCTGAATGTGCTCAGCTGATTGGCTGAGCACTGAGGAATGTGATGTATGATGATGAGAGTGCCCCTCACTTCACACGAGGTGTGATCTTTTCTGTGCTCGACCAATCACATCATCACATTCCGTGCTACAAACACGGCTCATACGGACATGCACACAAAGCTTTGCTCAAAATCTAGACCTACAAGCTTGCGAGCATGTCGATCTGCTGTTTGTGCTATTTTTGAGGGGCGCAAGCCCCTCCTATAAACAGCTATAGTGTAGATTCTGTCTTAACACATGAAATGCCATTGACAATGAATGGAGAATTTACGTCATATGGGTCTGAGCAAATCAGCTGTCGGTATGCCGGTGGAAACCCTTGGCCAATAAGGGACTCACCATTCTTAGTGAGGAATGTTTCAAGGTTGGTATAAGGTCAATAATTGATTAGAGCGCCCCTCAGTGAATATATTTGAATATTGATTTAAAAATAAATCACACCCGTGTGAAGTGAGGGACGCTAATATATTAAAGTCTAACTCACTTCGCTATGATCAGGTGATGTACAGTAATGGTGATGGTGACAAAACAAACATTAAACTTTCTTTATTGTTAATGGCATTTAATGTTTGTGTTAGGGACAAGATGACATATCTTTCCCTTCATTGTCAATGGCGTTTTTAATGTTTGTTTAACTTAAAACAAACATTAAACCTGTATATAGGAGGGGCCTCAAAAACAGTTTGGGACTATGAGGTTTTATGTGGAGACGATAGATGTATACATAGATCCCGGCCCAGCGTAGTATATAATCCACCCTGTATGGCCTCTTCCTAGAAGGGCCAATTATCATGGTCACGTCCTGAGCCCCTCCCATCTCCTATGCCTCTCCCAAGGCCTGCTCCTCTGACTCTGATTGCCCTGAGTGCCATCACCTGTGTGGCCCAGCTGAGCCAGGTTGGGTGATGAGCTCCAGTGACTATTTAAACTCTGCCTTTTGTGTGTGTTCAGTGCTGCATGGATCTTAAGTTAGTTTATGTTCAGTGTATGTACTTCTGTTATTCCTATGTCTTTTACCAATTAAGTAAAGTCAAGTTTATGTGATCTTCTTGTCCTGCCTTTGCTTGAGTTCCTGCATTTGGGTCCTAACACCTGCAAACCGTGAGAGACATTCCCCGAAGACCTCCATTGGGAGGCGAACAGGAAGCAACCCTTAGATGCCCCTGACCACCTCAACCTGGTTGTGTATACTGTATATACTGTCTGTTACACACAACTAACGGCTGACAAGGACTGTCAGTGGCGTGCACTTGGTTATAAAGCCCACTGGAGTGAGAACGAAGCGTCCTTTCAACACATCGCCCGTGCTTAAACAAACAAAGCGACAACAGCGAAAAGCCCAAACGCCCGTCCGTTCAAAAAACGCCGTCGTTGTCGTCCTAGAGAACACAATGTGAAAAGTGTCAAGAAAGAGACAACATGAGTAGTAACACACGCAAACGCACATGCGCGCGCACACACACACACACACACACACACACACACACACACACACACACACACACACACACACACACACACACACACACACAAACACACACACACACACACACACACACACACAATGACTGTGATTGTTGCAGGGAGCCAGAAAGAGACAGAGGAGAGAGGGAGAAGACAACAAGTGAGGAGAGAGAGAGACGCGCGAGAGGAAGACAGAGCATGTGATGGCGTGTTGTGGTGGGTATGGGGGGGGGGGGGGGGGGGGGGGTTGCCAAGCGTGGGTCTAATAGAGCGGTGGTGGGAGGCACTAGTCACTGGGTTTGTATGGAGTGTGTGTGTGCGTGTGTGTCTCACCATCCTCGTCGGGACATTGTATAAATTAGAGCAGGGGTGGCCATGGTGAGAAAAATAATCTATCTCGACCAGTCAAGATATAGTTACGTTACTTTGTAGATTCGAATTATTATTGCAAAAAACACACATTAACCACTCCGTTGGGTCTTCTTCGGCTATTTGAAATTAGCCGATCGATCTACAAGCTCACACAAGAGTGAGATGAAAAAATAATGTATCTCGACCGGTCGAGATAAATAATGTTTCCTCACCATGGCCACTCCAGGGTTCCGTATACGCTCTGCAGGTGACAGGTGGTCATCAAACAGTCAAGTAGCCTAAAAGGTGTGATTCACACAGAGCATAATGATTGCTTTGTGAGTGAGTGAGGGGTTTGTGCTGCGTCGTAGAGGCAGTGTCGGAAGAAGTAATTGCACGTTAGAAATACTTACAAGTATGAACCCATTTAGACCTGAGGTCGACTCTAAAAAATGTTCCTATATCAGTGGTTCTATTTCATGTCAAGGACCCCAGAAATGAGATGAAATTGGCCGCCGACCCCCATCTGAAAATATGTTGTTCCAGGGACCCCCCAGAAACAAAGATTTTAGTTAAAAACGTTCGGTCTGAAAGAATATATATTCACGGATTTGTGCCACATTTTCAAAAATAGCAGACCTACCTACCTCATAGCGGCACTCAGTGCCGCGCTATGAGCGTTGTTGATTTCATCGACTAAAACTAAGACGAAAAATGTTCGTCGACTACATTTTTCCACTGATGAACTTAATGAAAACTACCGGTAAGCTATGATGACTAAAACTGAGACTAATATGCCTACTGACAATTTCATCAACAAATAAAAACCAGACTAAAATGTTAGGGACTAGTGGACAAGAGATCCAGTATACATTTTACACTTGGTTGCATGCTGAAAATAGCCGATCTACAAGCTCACAACGCCTAGCAGCGAGACGCGTTGAGCTTGTAGATCTGCTATTTCCCAGCAAGTGTAAAATCAGTCATTAGGATGGCATCAAGGCCCGCCAAAATACATTTTAGTCGACTAAATCACCTGTAGATTTAGTCGACTAAAATCTTATATTTAGTCGACTAAAACTAAAACATTCCAGGTGACTAAAACTAAATGAAAAGTATTCAAGAGACTATGAATAAAACTAAAATCAAAATTTGCTGCCAAATAAGACATCACATACACATTTTTATGTGATGTATTGCCAGCCATCCTTTTTTTCTTGAGCGTCTGCTAAATGCCTAAATTGTAAATGGTAAAAACACTGATTGGAAATTGACAGTATAAAAATACCTCAACATTATACTGTAGTACAGTACATGTACATAATAGTTACTTTACAGCACTTTGGTTGTAGGTGCACATTTTAATCACTGGCAGCAGATATACATTCTGAGCTAACAGGCTCAATGGTTACTTAGTTCCATGTAAACAGTAACTGGAAGGCCTTTCGTCACGGCTTAAAGCCCCCTCGAGATCCTCTCGGCCGCGTTGTAAGTGTCTCTCAAGGAAAATGATACTTATGTGCTTATCTGCAAGCAGCTTATTTTCTCTGTTAACCCGTGTTTTCACTGAGTCAAAAATGCCGGGAAGGAGATTTCCTTGCGATTTGACACAGAGTGGGAATTAAATGAGATATATGTCACGTTATGTGGCGGCCGTGTCCAAAAATATTATCTTGTACGGAATGCATACAGAGATGTGGAAATAACACGCAGCAGTGAAGCTGACATATCAGGGCTGATAAAATCACCTGGGCGAGTGCCATACCCAATTGGCCATTTATCCGCACAGCGACCATTCCGCTCTCACGTCATACTCTGGGTTATGGTCAATATACCCTCAGTTACAAATTCTGGTGGAAATTGGATATTTATTGCCTCAAAATGTTCTCGTCTATAATGGCCCTTGGCCAAAGAAAGGCTCCATTGCACTACTCTGTGTTAGCATGAGAAATACTGCGTATAATCTTGTTTATGTTGGCCTTCCCACAATCCTCCCTGTGCAAAAAGAGGAAGTTACTTATCAAGGATCTAGTCCACCTTGTGCCAAGTCAAGCTTCATGTTACTTGCCTCCTCAACCAACCCAATACCCTGTGCGCCTCGTGTGTGTGCGCCTCGTGTGTGTGCGCCTGCGTGTGTGTGTGTGTGCTTGTGCGTGTGTGTGCATGTTTCTCCGAATGGACTGGATATTAGTGCGGCACCACATTGACACAAATGCAGACTATACAGTGCACTCTCAAACAAGCACACAAACGCTGCACAACCGACCGTACACACATGCGCCGTCCGTGCGTAAACAAACGGACACGGAGGAAAAAGCACACTTTCTCCAGAGTTTAGGCCGCAGAATGAGAGCAGCAAATGATTGCAGTGAAGTTTTGCCGTTGCCATCGACAAAGCAGCCTCTGTTCTTCATTCCCCCCCCCCCCAAAACCCCCACCATCCACCCCATTCCTGCCCTCCCCAACCCTCCCTCCATTTCATGCCCCCCCCTCGTCTTTTCTTCCTGTCTTTTTCTGTCCCCACTCCTCTCTCTCTCTCGCTCTCCCCTTCTCCCTCACGCCTGCTCTTTACGTTTCTCTCTATCTCTTTTTAATCTTCCATTACACCCCCCCCCCCCCCCACACACACATCTCCTCTTGGCATGCAAAGCAGGAACGGGATGTAACGGCGAGCTCCATTTGACTGTCTGACAACAGGATCCATTTGACATTTGCAGCATATTTACATGCAGTGTGGCTATAGCAACAAAATGACCCCCCCAACTATATACGTAGTGTGAACCTAACATCGATTATTGTAAAGCAGTGGTTCCCAAAGTGAACCCCACCAGGGGTCCTTGAGGGAGTTCCAGGGGGTCCCCAGCTAAATGATAGTTTGGAACCAAATGGACCCTTATGGGTCTGTAACTCGAGAGTGTACACATGGAACATGTCAAACTTGGGGGTCCTTGAAATTAAACAGGTTGAGAATCATTGCTAGAGCCGTAAAAATCTTCTCCTATTATTAAAATCTTCGCATATCTTTTCAAATGGGGGGTCCGCGGGCTAATTAGTCTCAATTTGGGGGTCCTTAACATGAAAAAGTTTGGGAACCAGTGGTCTGGAGTATATGGGGTCCTTATTCTGCCCTAGTGCTCTATTCAGACTGGAACAAGGTTATGCAAAGAAGGAAAAGGACATCGGCAGCATAAGGTAGATATGTTGTATAGTTCGAGAGCTCGTAGATTAGATTTCAGCACTCAAACTCACTGGAATCTTCTGAACCATGCTGTAATCCACACACATGTAATCTGAATTAGAAGAATTAGAAGTAATCTGATATTAGGATTAGGATATTTTGTAAATATACGTACAGTAAACTAAACGGTGAATAAAGAAAAACAGATCGGTCCAAACCCCAGTTTCTGTTTAACACAACAAAGTGGATCTGACAAACTTCTTCTTTCTTTATTACAGAATGGCTGGCTGGCTGGCTGGTGGGTTGGCTGGATGGCTGGCTGGATGCATGACTGGCTGGCTGGCTGGATGCATGACTGGCTGACTGGTTGGCTGGCTGGCTGGAATAACGGATGGATCCAGACCGGGGCAGTAAAGGGGTTGAGGCCAGGAGATTGTAGGTCAGAATGTAAAATTGGAATTAATTAGTCCTTCGCTGCAGAGCAAATAAACGGCTCATTGTTACCAACGGACAGAGACGTGGAACAATCCAGGCATTGTGTCCTGCTCAAAGTTCACCTCTCTCTCTCTCTCTCTCGGCGAGTGTGTACAGAGACGATAAAATCATTGTGCGATAGGCTACATATTATGCAATATGTGACACAAATACCATCCATTTGTGCATGCATACATGAATGAAATATTTAATAGTCAAACTATGTACTAGTAAAAATGCACAACACAAAAAGAAAAGAAAGAAAAAAAGACTGATCCAATTTAACTGGAGATGTTATGTAGCCTGTTAATATTTGCACTTTTGCACACGTTAGACTTGGAAAATGTGGCATTTTGTGCAGTCAAACTAAGGAATTGTTAAGAGGGGAGCGTAATGTTGTTGAAGTTGAAGTTCATGCACTTTTAGAATGAGGCCCAAAACATTCCCAACACAAAATGATTAGTTTACTTTGAATGTACAATGAACGGGGGTCATGTTGTGGACTCAGAATAGAGTGTTAAATAGTAGTGGTTAAATTAAATTAAATATAACAATATAAATATTAAGAAAAATCATGAGAAGTCCAGTTTTGGAGCGCCATTCTAAACGGGGGCAATAGAGGGGATAGGAGGACAGGCAGGTGGCTCTTATCTCTGGCGGGCCACGGCACGGGCTCACCCTTCTCTCCCCACCTCCCTCACTTATGCACGCACGCACGCGCACACACACTATGCAAACACTGGAAATGCACACACACATTCGTTTGTACACAATACACACACACACACACGCACACACACACACACACACAGACAGACAAGCTGATGCTATAGCTATACTAGAAGCGGCCAACAACTGTTGGCTGGCGAGGACGGTTTCCATGGTGATGACTGGTGTTGGCCACCTCACCCCACCAGCGGCGGGACGGTTTCCATGGTGATGCCTGGTGTTGGCCACCTCACCCCACCAGCGGCGGGACGGTTTCCATGGTGATGCCTGGTGTTGGCCACCTCACCCCACCAGCGGCGGGACGGTTTCCATGGAGATGCCTGGTGTTGGCCACCTCACCCCACCAGCGGCGGGACGGTTTCCATGGTGATGCCTGGTGTTGGCCACCTCACCCCACCAGCGGCGGGACGGTTTCCATGGAGATGCCTGGTGTTGGCCACCTCACCCCACCAGCGGCGGGACGGTTTCCATGGTGATGCCTGGTGTTGGCCACCTCACCCCACCAGCGGCGGGACGGTTTCCATGGTGATGCCTGGTGTTGGCCACCTCACCCCACCAGGCAGCATCCTCATCTTGATTTGGGACTTTGAGACAAATATTTGGTGTGCCGTGTTGTTCTCCCCCCGAAAAAAGCTGATCTACAAGCTCACAAGGCGTCATTGTGAACTTGTGTATTGGCTATCTTTCGGTGCTGCATCCTCAGACTCGTGCGTCGGCGGTGAAAGTTCTCTCACAGATGGTAAAACCAATCGGAAACCCAATTGGCCACGAAAACTTGAGAGCCGCTCCGGTTATAAGCGCCGTTCCCCCCCGTCCCCCACACACACACTAATGAGGACCTATGCATCACAGGGACGGGAGGACATAGCTCTCCCCTCCCCGTCAACATTGTGATAAGTGGAAAATTGGGGCGGGAAATGGGAGCCCTGAGTAGGGTTTACGGAGTTTCTCCACCCTGCATAATTGCGGCCTCAGTGCTTGGCCGTAATTAATCTTTGAGAAAACTTGTCAAATTATTAATAGGCCCTTAAGTGATGGGCCTGAAAGCGGAGCACTGTTCCACGGGCGGCGCTGGGGGGAGCGAGGAGCGCTGGGCGAGGGGGAGAGGCTGTTTACTGTGAAAATATGGAGGGGGGGTCGCTCACCAGGAGTTCCGCGACTCCACGTGTCAGAGCTCTACACACACACACACACACAGGAGTTGAAGTGAAAGTAGGTCTTGCATCGGGGTGGGGGGTGGGGGAGAAAATAATAATTCTGTTCTCGCCACGAAACTAGAGAACCGATACTCGAACGTCTGATGTCATCAGCGCAGAATGCATCTTTGAGTTATTTGCTCTGCATGGCCGACTGAGCTCGTTTGTTCCAGAACCAGAACCCTGGAGGACGATACCCTTCTTCTCACCCAGACACAGATATACAGCTTCAGACCATGATTGGTTGATTGGAGTTCAGCTGTCACTTAAAGGAGAAATCCAGACCAAAACCATGTATACCTATGAATCAGCCTATAATCCTGTCGCAACATGGCCTTGAATTGTTTCATAGATGCCCCCTGTTCTCAATCTGTCCCAATCCACCCTTCCCACGGGAATGCTGGGGAATGCAGCTCGAATGGTACAGTAGTTTTTTGAGGACGCAAATTGTGATTGGCTTGTAATGAGATGATGTATGATGATGAGAGCGCCCCTCACTTCACACGGGTGTGATTTCTTAATCCTAAACTGTTTTCTGAAAACAATTATGTTGCTATGTCAGTGCAAATTATATGTATTCGGCAGCCAAGTGGCTGCCGAAGAGTTGCACAAATGTTCACGATTTTACAAAGATAGCAGATCTACAATATCACAGAGCGGCACAAAGTGATGTGTTGTGAGCTTGTATATCTGCTATTTCCAAATAGCCAAAGTATAAAATAATGGACAAAGTGGCTAGAAATGATTGTGATATATTAACTACTTAAAATCCCAAAATGACACAGATGCGTTACCTCTCCCCTATTCCACAGATGCTATTTGTAATGGCGTGGAGCCGATTAAACAGAAGTGTCGGCAGACGGCTATTTTGTGCAAATCTACGAGGTGGATATGCTCTGCATAATCCTGAGTGTTCGCTTGGATTCGGGGAATATATACAAGGTTTTACGCCATACGGAATTGGGAGCGCTTGATTTGCAGAACAATCTTTTACATAGGCAAGGAATCATGATCTTTGTCGGTTGTTCAGCGGATATAACGCGTAGCGTTACAGTTATACAATCAGTCCAGTGGTTCTCTGGAACCCCTTTTTGTGTTTTAAGCATTATGTTATACACTCTGTGCCGCGCTATGAGCTTGTAGATCTGCTATTTTTGTCATGAAAATGTGGCGCAAATCTTTGAATATACATTATATTCTTTCCAGGGAACTTTCTGGGTGGTTCAACATATCCCAATTGAGTACGTACACAAAGACAATGATTTATTGTATTACAAATTTTACATGTTTAAATATGCAAATGAGGCATTATGTAGGAAAACATGCAAAATAATCGAAAATATGGAAAAGCTACTACTGTGGAAGGGTTATCATGTATTAATGTACTTGTATTGATCCTATAAACAATTATAGGTCTAGTTTTTCCCACCAATTTTGGAGCTCTGGCTCATGTACTAAGAACCACAAATAACTGAACCGGTTCCCATTGGGAACCAACCGGTGGAAAGAACTGAACCGGTTCCCATTGGGAACTGAACCGGTTCCCATTGGGAACCAACCGGTGGAAAGAACTGAACCGGTTCCCATTGGGAACCAACCGGTAGAAGAACTGAACCGGTTCCCATTGGGAACCAACCGGTGGAAACAACTGAACCGGTTCCCATTGGGAACCAACCGGTGGAACAGGGGGTCTCAGAGACCTGACTGGGATGGTTCAACAGGCCACTTGCAGTACCCTCACAGCCCACAGGAAAAACACTGAAGTAGTTGATTGTGTGTGTGTGTCTGTGTCTGTGTGTGTGTGTGTGTGTGTGTGTGTGTGTGTGTCTGTGTGTGCGTGCGTGTATGTGTGTCCTTGTCATGCCATGTGACTTCCAGGGACATTATTGTCAACTGGCAGGCCAGGTGGCATCCACCGAAGAATGTCAATATTTGCTGACGTTGAGCTTGTACGTGTGTTTGTGTGTGTGTGTGTGTGTGTGTGTGTGTCTGTGTGCGCGCTGGGACAAGGGGATAAATGGAGCAAAAGATAAACAAGGGGAGAAAGAGAAACAGAGCAGGTTTTACACAGCTTGTTTAGTCAGTCCGTTTTTTCTTCTCAAGAGGACGGGAAATATAGTAGTTATAGTAGTTACGATAACATTTGAAATATAGTAGTTACGATAACATTTGAAATATAGTAGTTACGATAACATTTGAAATATAGTAGTTACGATAACATTTGAAATATAGTAGTTACGATAACATTTGAAATATAGTAGTTACGATAACATTTGAAATATAGTAGTTACGATAACATTTAAAATATAGTAGTTACGATAACATTTGAAATATAGTAGTTACAATAACATTTGAAATATAGTAGTTACGATAACATTTGAAATATAGTAGTTACGATAACATTTAAAATATAGTAGTTACGATAACATTTGAAATATAGTAGTTACGATAACATTTAAAATATAGTAGTTACGATAACATTTGAAATATAGTAATTACGATAACATTTGAAATATAGTAGTTACGATAACATTTGAAATATAGTAGTTACGATAACATTTGAAATATAGTAGTTACAATAACATTTGAAATATAGTAGTTACAATAACATTTGAAATATAGTAGTTACAATAACATTTGAAATATAGTAGTTACGATAACATTTGAAATATAGTAGTTACGATAACATTTGAAAAGATTGAGGTTAGATGTATGAATGGTTATTATTATGTGGCACATGAAATCATTGATGTGTAAAGTGCAATATTTGGAATTCTAGTATAACTGTAGGCCCTATATTTTTGGTGGCGAGATTTGGTTAACAGGGGAAAAAAGTGGTCCAAGTACAGTTGCAACTCAGGTCCAGAAACATGGGTTTTTCAGAATACTGTCAGGATTTAGAAGGCATTTGTAGAATCGTCCTCAGGTCAAAATGGGTTAAACTGGTGTTCCTGATGTGAGGCTATCAGGGATATGCGGCTGGCATGACATTGTGCAAGTCTGAGGCTTTAGTGGCCGCGACAGCCATACAGTATCTAACCGTCAAAACACAATACCACTTCCCTTTCATTTGGAAAACAACACTGGGGCTGCTGGCTAAATGATAATACAATGACAACAACAACAGCCAGTGTTCATGAGCTGGGTTGACCCTGTACCAGTCAAAGTGTAAAAACGAACCCAACATCATTGTTGTTCCATTGTTGAAGTTAACCACATAGTAGCCTCATGATCAGCTTTGCTCTCAAGATATCTCTTTATTTAAACGACCCTATATTAAAGTGTGACAGATTGCTGCACACTCTGTACGTCAGCCCTCGGAATGGAACGCACTTTTTTCCTGCAGGCTTCGGTCGGTGAGCAGAGGCAAATAAAGAAAGATACAAGTCATGGGATGGGTGCGTCGTATTCTGAGGAGGGGCATCTGAACATAATTCTATCACGTATCAGTGCAGGATACTTATACTCTCATCAATGCTTTTGTCTCCAATCCATGGAAAGATGTACAGAAGTGGCTACTATAGCACTGTTTTCGGATTTCTTATCAGTCGTCATATTCCAGCACGACTATTTGGCAGTGAGGCGCCGATGCAATAAAGCTAATCTGGCCAAGATTATTATTCTTTTTTGCGTGTGTTGAATTCAGAGGGATTTTTAGCACAGGCAGTGTATGTGTGGTGGCAACACACTGGTATACTACATAGCTCAGTCTGCTACTGTATATCTAATGTGATCTTATTGGGGGAAATGCTGGCCCATTTCCAACCAAAATAACTTTGGTTCTGGAACTGGTTCCGTTCTAGATTCTTCGATGGTGCTTCCACGGAGACCGGCCGGCGATTCCACCCTTTTGGTGTTTCAAGGACTATGTTATACTTTAGCTATTGGAAAATAGCAGATCTACAAGCTCATAGCGCGGCACAGAGTGCCGCGCTACGAGCTTGTAGGTCTGGCTATTTCTACGAGCTTGAGGGTGGGGGAGAACGGAATCGGCTCAACCCTGGTGGAAAAGGAGCCGCTGACTGAGCTCAGACTCATCTTAAGAACTGCACAATCGCATTGCACACATGCACTGCACATGCACTGTCGTGCGTCACTCAAACCTTAGGAACACGTCACTTGCACTATACCAAATAGACATTAACTTCACCGGGCCTCGAGCTAAAAAAAGAACCTGTCTATGTCTGTCAGCCACACCTGTGGTAACTGCTTTCTCACCACTTCCTTTAAATGGTTACCAAATGGAACAGTTTCCCTGATGTGGAGCAAATAGACACACAAAAAAAGACGAAAAAAAAAGAAAACTAAATTGCTAAAAGACAGCGGTTCTAAGAAGCACGGTCCAGGGACCGCCAGGATTCCTTGAGGGGGTTCTAAATGGACAGGTCTGTATCTTTGAGAGTGTACACACATGGAACCAAATGGACCCGTTACGGGGGTACCACTATATTGCCGATACTATCTGACCGGCCACGGCCGGTAAATAGTTTTCACACATGCGACTAGAAGCTGTGGAAGGGGTTCAAAATTCCTCTGTTGAAAAGAGAGGTTGACCCCGTCAGGTCAGGTTGTAGGAAAGAGAGGTCATCGTTTCAGATCTCACTTTTATGTTAAATGACCTCAACCGCCCTATGGGGTGTGTGTGTGTGTGCGCGCACGCATGCACACACACTGCACAGTGAAATGTCACAGTTCTTATGTTTGGCGACTGACAACAAGCTGGTATGTGCTTTGGAATCCGTTCCAAACCAAACTTCCTCCAAAGGCGCCCTACTGTTTATGGTAACTCCTCAACGAAACAGGTATGTGTGCGTGTGTGTGTGTGCACGCGCGTGCATGTGTGCGTGAGAGAGAGTGAGAGCGAGAGAGAGAGGGAGAGAGAGAGACAAAGGGACAGAACACACTAGGTATTTCATTCTTCCTGAATAACATGCTACATTCCCAGTTGAGAGCCGTGCGGCCTTGTGCCAGAGACATTACACGTTTCTCCACCTAACAGGCAGAAGGTCAAGAGCCTTGGACGAGGGCAGGGCGCACGCGTTTGTCTGTGAATCATCGCGCCACAGTGGAAAAACATTCTGAGAATAGTTACAGCATAGCTCCATCAACATACATGCGTTACTTAGGCCTCACTCACACCTAAGACACACTTGTGTCCTGTGTCTTCTGTGTGTCATGGCCGCCTCAATGCATTTCCAATGGGAGTCACATGGTTTCATGACACAACCTTGTTGCACGGCTGTCTTCTGCCCCCCCCCCCCCCCCACCATGCAACAAGGTTGTGTCTTCAAACCATGTGACTCCCATTGGAAATGCATTGAGGCGGCCATGACACACAGAACACACAGGACACAAGTGTGTCTTGCGTGTGTCTTAGGTGTGAGTGAGGCCTTAGGATATTGATTCTCAACTCTTTTTCTTTATTTGTTTTGTTTGTTTTTTTGGGGGAGGGGGGTGTTTTGTTTATGCCAGGTGCTTGAATAGTGCCTGGGCTAAATTTGCCATTAGTAGCGACCATATAGTGGACACTTAGGCTGCCCCTAAACCAATGGGAGACTTATCCATAAAAGCCATAGTCTGAACGGCATAAATCCCATACTCTGAACGCCGCAACGTGAAGCGGTGAGAGCTGATAGGCAAAGGCTGTGGCACACTGATTATACTGTAGATCTTCATAAACGAGAGCTTTCTGCACCCGACAGTTGTTTGTTTGTTTTAGTTTTTCTTCCAAGGACCCCCGGCCCCAACACTCTGAGAGTCTACAAATGGGAGTTCCATTTGCACACTCTCAGAGTTACAGACCCGTTAGGGTCCATGTAGTCTCGCGTAGCCTGACAACAATTCCACAATCTCTGAATGCTATATAGAGTCTGGAACTAACACCTCCCGAAATCCGAATAACCCGAATAATTCGTTCACAACAATATATTTTAAAATACTACTAATAATAAATACTATGGCTCTGATGCTGGCTTACGACATTGAGGGGGCAGAAAACTGCGCGCTCGAGCGCCTTTCATGCAGCCTGAACTGAGCTATGTTAAGCATGTGAGCCGCCATTGGACTGGCCCCGTTTAGTGTCAGGCGACAAACTCTAGGTGGGGAACTTGTGGCGAACTTGTCGTGTACATTTCCAGGGTATTCTTTGACCAGAAGCTTTGCGAGCAGCTGGTAAAAAAGAATGACAAATGTTGATTTTGCCAAGCGACCAAAGTGTCCCAAGCCTGGGTGGGAGGTCAGGACGGGGCAAAGGTTGGGTGACCTCTGACCCTGCAGTGTGGACACTGGGACAGCCAGCAGGTCTCGGCAATCAAGTGTGACAGTTCACACAGCAGCATTGTGACTCTGCAGCGCTACGCTAAAGCTTCAAACCACCTCCTGTTTGCTCACAGCTGCGTGCGTGCCACACCCACAGTGGGAAAGCAGAGCAGCACCATATAAACCGGCTTTTATTATAACAAAGAGCTTCTGGTTTTCATGTATTAAGTTATGAATGAATGAATGAATGAATGAAAATGCATATAATACTCATATCTCAGGAAGTGTCAGGTGAGTTAAATTTCACTAATTTGACTTAAAGGACCACTTCACCACTTTTCAACCTAAATCTTTATATAATTGGTCATGATTAAATCACCACACATTTTTTTCTAATATGTCTGTCTCTCATAGGAGGGCTGTGGGCAGTTCAGAAACCCGTCCACCCATAATTTCAACGGGTGCAGCAGGATCCAAAAAGAACAACTAAGAAAGGAACTAGGAGATTCGCAAACCGTTTTAAAAGCTCCAGAAACAATTTATTGACAACAGAGTGCGGAAAATAACACAAACGTTTCGGCCTCGGGGGGCCTTCGTCAGGTATACTCTGACTCATGACAGCACGCTTTATAGCCGTTAATAGATAGATTTGAGAACGAATTAATCACATTCGAAATATCACCAGTAGTGATTAGACAGAGTTTTGTCAGAGCAGCAGCATTATTGGCTTAGGAATGGAACAAAGAGGGCAGGTATACACGCTCCCAAATTGTACGTTAACATCAGTTATTAGGGTGGTACTTGGAGAGCCACATATTTTCTGATGTGGTACTTCAGTATAAAAAGGTTGGGAACCAATGCTTTTAACGAATGAAAAATAATAATAAATTAAGCATGATAAACAAACCTATATTATAATAAAACTAAATATTAGTCATTAATATTGGTTTTAACTTTTCAGGCGGGGGAATCCACACACCAGGAGTCGAAAGAGAACAAGATAGCCAGGTGGTATTGTGTGCACGCACGCACGCACGCACACTTGGCAGTAGCCATGCTGTTGACAGCGATTGTCAGCACTGTTCTCTCTCTCTCTCCGGCTCCCCCTCTCTCCCTCTCTGCATGTGACAGAGTTTACTTTGCGCCCCTTTCACCCCCCCCCCCCCCCCACACTCCTCTCTCGCTCTCTCTTTCTCCCAGCATGAGAGAGACAGAGAGAGAGTGCGAGACAGAAGGGGGGGGGGGGACCTCATAAAGGGAGACATTTGCAGAACCGGAAGGGAGTTATGTAAATGGTCCTCCTCATTAAGACCTTCTCAAAAAGAGGGGTTGGGGCGGATTGGGGGCCAGGGGTAGACGCACACACACACACACACACACACACACACACACACACACACACACACACACAGGGAAAGCAGGGGGAACATAAACCCATTATGTGAATAGGCTTCTCTGTTCAAAGTAAGCCCCACTTTTTTTTTACCCCTTTCTCTCCCTCTTCCTCTCTTCCTCTCTCTCTCTCTCTCTCTCTCTCGCTCTCTCTCTCCCCTCCTGCTCCAATTTAGTTTTGGGGGTGCATGGGACCTGAAGGGACTATATCAGCAATAAGTAGAGATGCCCCGATACTGAATCGGTATCGGAAAAGTATTGCTATCGGCCCTTATTTGTCATATCGGTATTGGCCAGTCTAACCACCGATCCGACACAGGGGTAAGGGGTTGACACTATGGCAGGTAAATAAAATGTTGGGGCATGCGTTCGAGTTGCCCAAACTGCAAGTGCACATATGAGTGAAGAGTCTGCTATAAACACAACACGAGATATATAGCTAAAAACACAACAGGAGATCACAACACTGGTATTCGGTATCGGTATCAGCTTACACAGAAATGGTGGTATCGGGATCAGATTGGGAACGATAAAAGCGTATCGGGACATCCCTAGCAATAAGCTTACAATTCCCACAACGTCGTAGGTTTTATAAGCTGTTGCTTATTTCCGCTCTGTGCGGGGAGTCATACCTGACACTGTGTGTGTGTGTGTGTGTGTGTGTGTGTGTGTGTCACGCCCGTATCATACGACGGAAATAGCTGTTCTGCAAGCCATAAGACCTGAGGACGATTCTACAAATGTCTTCTAAATCATGACAGTTTCCTGAAAAACCCTATGTTTCTATGTCAGTTGTTCTCAAACATGTTCATGTCAAGGACCCCCACGATTATATGTAATTGGCCGACGACCCCCATCTGACAATATGTTGTTCCAGGGACCCCCTAGTAGCAAAGATTTGAGTTAAAAAACGTTGGCTCTGAAAGAATATATATTCAAAGAATTTGCGCCACATTTTCACGATCTTTCAAAAATAGCAGACCTACGAGCTTGTAGATCTGCTATTTTTCAATGGCTAAAGTATAACAATGCTTAAAACACCAACAGGGGTTCCCACCCCAGAATGGGTTAAAAGGGTAGGAGTTTACGGAAGGTGAAATCGCAGAAACACAACCCTCCCCCCTTTTCAAATGAGATCTACTTGACCACCACCGACAAGAACGATTTTAAAACTTTTATTCAGCACAAAGCTGTGTATTCATCAAGCCCAGATAATGTCTTTAGGATACGATAGAATGTTCCGGGGGGGGGGGGGGGGGGGGGGGGGGCAATTACAGCTCAATTTGCTTGTCTCAGACATGGAAAGATGAGAAAGAGAGACAGTGAGACACTCACGTACAGTGTGTGTGTGTGTGTGTGTGTGTGTGTGTGTGTGTGTGTGTGTGTCTGTGTCTGTGTGCGTGTGTGGGATCTCCGGTCTAACTGTGACACCTATCAAAGGCCAGTGTGTAATTTACACAGGAAGGAGCAGATCAACATCTGAGCCTTGCCTGTCAGGAGATTGCTTCAAGGCTTTCAGTCCACACACCCACACACACACACACACACACAAAGAGGCTTTGCCCCTTGGTACAGCGGAAAGCAGCAGTAGCAGTCTCGTCTAATCTCTCATCTCGGATTTGCCACGAATATATACGGTGATTTGATAGAAAATGTCAACCTATTTTAACCTATATTTGGTGCGCCACCCAAGTATCAATCAGACGCAACCACACAGCACGGTCTGGATGTGGACAACAGTTCAGACGCCGACTTTGAATGAAAAGCTGTACCATGTCACTTTTCTTTTAGTGAATTGAATTGTTTTGTTTTGTTTTTACAGTTTGGGGTGGTTGTGGTTTTTGGACTACCTGCAATTGAGACATTTTAGATCCTGTGTCTGGTTTGACAACAACCTATAAGAGCTACTGCCTTGCAGGTCCAAATGTAATTTCTCCCCTGAGCAAGGCAAGCCAGAATTAAAGCTGAATTAAGCGATTGACCAATCAGAATCAAGCATTCAACCAAGCCATGTAATAAAAGATAATATTAAAATACCTATTTGTCAGATAATTTTCACAGCATTTCAACGATAACGGAGTGTGCGCGACAGGAAAGGCGAACAGGGAGCAGAGGAATATAAAACACGGCAGGCCAGGAGCCAAACCTGGGACGCCGGTTGGCATGTGCAACCCACCCGACCACTCAGCCATCGGGTCACACGCCATGAAAAGACTACAGGCGTGGTGTAGATTCACACTTCGCCATAAACCCTGAGCCAGTTAACTCACCCAGTTATGGAATCCTCCAGTAGATGATTCGGAATCCTCTGTTGTCAGATCCGGATCGCTCTTCTGGAATCGGATGTGGTGTGATGACGGACATGACACGCTCGTAAAACAAGACGAAACTCTAAAAAAGGCACACGACACAGATACATACACAATTGGGGAAGCCATTATTATGTGACTGGGAGATACTGTGAGAGATCGTAGCAATTAGATGATAGTTGGACCTCAGCAGTGGCGTCCTGTATATGGTTGAGTTTTTAATGCTCTCAAAGTTGAATCCACACAGGATTGCTCATGAAAGCGAGGACAACTCTCCTTGAAATATAATAAAGCTTTGAGACCGTTGAAAATAATGTATGCGCGCCGACTTTACGAACATTCCTGGTCAAAAGATAAGGCCCCAATTAAAACCTATACCTATAATACACTGTGGCCCCTTTTCCACCAGTTGGTTCCCAATGTGAACCGGTTCAGTTCTTTTTGGTTTTTAGTCCATGAGCCAGAGCTCCAAAATTGGAACGTTAATTATGAATTGAGTAGGCAAAACCATACCTATATTAGATTGTTATCACCATGAAACTTCCCCAATTGAGTACTTTCATGAAGGCAATGATTTATTATATTACAAATTTTACATTTTTAAATATGCATTATGTAGGAAAATATGCAAAATAATCAAAAATATGAAAAAGGTACTACTGTGGAAGGGTTATCATGTATTAATTTACTTGTACTTATCCTATAAACAATTGAATATAGGGTATAGTTTGCCCACCCATTTTGGAGCTCTGGCTCATGGACTAAAAACCAAAAAGAACTGAACCGGTTCCCATTGGGAACCAACTGGTGGAAAAGGGGTCTGTGTGAGTATTCTATTCTCCAAGTGAGACTGGGAGAGATGTTTTTGCACATTGTGATGGTATGTCAGAGAGAACAGGCAGAATCCAATACAGATAAGGCTAGAAAAGCACACACACATTTTTTATCAGATCTAGGTAAGTGCTAACTTCTGGAAATGATAACTTTAGGGCAATTCGAGAAGAATATACTAACTGACAAGAAGACTCCCTATGGGTCAGTGAATGAAGTTTTCTGAGATATCAATACAGAAAATGGGGTGGGAGTTGGTCCTGAGGTTGCTTAGTACAGTCAGGCCATCTCTGGCTCCATCTAGTGGCAGGCATCAGCACACACGGTCACACTCCTACAGTGTTGTTTTTTTAGATTTTTGCGAAGAAGACCACAAAATATTAATAAAATTAGCCTATTGGAGAGTCTGATTTGCACAACGCCAGGACACTCTGGCCCTGGCGTTGTGCAAATCAGACTCTTCAATAGGCTAATTTTATTAATATTTTGTGGTCTTCTTCGCAAAAATCTAAAAACGCCAGGACACTCTGGCCCTGGCGTTGTGAAAATCAGACTCTGGGCATATCCTGATGAATATCTCAAAAAGACAAAAAAAAGTCTTTAAACATTCAGTGGCTTGCTTTATCGTATATCCCCCAAGACCGCCATCCTGGTGTAAATAAAATGTCAAGTAATTGTCAAAAGCTCGCAAGCCATTTTTGGTATTTCACAGAACAATTTTTATTCTACATTAAAAAAAATATATATATATATATATATATATATTTCAACAGATTATATTTTTAAATTTGAACAATAATAATTGCACGTAACTCGAGAACCGTTTGTCCCACAGTCCACAGACTTCAAATTCAACACACATTCCACCCCCCCACCACAGGGAGTGCAGAGCCCGGTGTCGGGCGGACGCACGGTTGTCCAGAACCGCCACAAAAGGCCTCTGCCTGCACTCTGGACAGGGCCCCATATGGAGCTGGCATGTCCTGATGTCACACCAACACTCCATATCTGGGCATGCCTGACAAAGAACTCCATATATAGGAATAAAGGGACAAAGAGATGGGTGTATGGAACGGGTAACAACGGGTATTGCATAGCCGGGTGGGGCATGGATCTCCAACTTCCATCGTTACCGACTCGGGTGCTCTACAGCCGGGCAACGGTCTAATAACGGTCTAATAACTAATAACTTTACAAAATTCAACAAATGAAATGAAAAAAATGACAATTAACTCCATTATTGCTCGCAATGCTCGCTAGGTGGTAAGGGTAGCATAAGCCGGACTTGAACTCATGCTTCCTTCATGCCTGAGTGTCCAAGTTGCTCCTTTAAGCCCAAGTCTGTGAAGCGGGTGCGCAGCGGCGCGGCAACGCCTGGAAATAGTGGAGTATCGGAGCGTCAGGCGCGGCGTGGACGCCGCCGGTGTGGGATAGGTGGCTGTTTTTTTGTTTTTTTTAAGATATTTTTTTGCGGCTTACGCCTTTTATTGTTTTTTTTACAAGGGACAGACAGTAGGCTGACAGGAAACGGGAGAGAGATAGGGGAAGACATGCAGTAAAGGCCGTGTCGGGCTCGGGAGTCGAACCCGCGGCACACTGCGACTGGATTACCAGTCGGGTGCCCAGACGGTTACGCCACCGCCTGGGCCTAGGTGGCTGTTTTGACGCACGGCGTTCGCAGACTTGGACTTTACACCTGACAGGGGGAGATTCCCTGGTTGGACGTAGCGCGTGGAAGGAACACATTATTCCAACCAGTTCCTTTCCCCTCCATCTCCTGGCCAGGGGGGGGGGGGGGGGGGGCAGTTTAGAGACCAGGATTATGCTGATATTTCTTAAGTAATGAACATTTCCTTTTTCCAAGAAAGACAGTGAGTTGAGTGACAGAGAGAACGTGATACAGGGGATATATATATATATATATATATATATATATATATATAGTGAACCCAAAATCAAACCCAACTGGCAGGCTTCATTTTGAACTTTATTGGCATTTTTGCAAGACATCTTTGAGTTTAATTCCAGTCACATGAGTGCATATTAACAACCATACTCACTAAAGAGAATGTTACAAGAATTGTCTCAGACAAAAATATAGCTTGGCCGTTGCTCTCGTGTCTTTATTTTATTTAATCTTACAAACAAACATTATGTAATCATAATCACTAACCGTTTAGATCTAATAGTATTAACCCAATCAATTGGGTGAATTCCAAACCATGCATCAGAGCTTTAATTTGTCAAATGATGTTGATATTGCTGAGAAATGTTTAGTGGGATATGCCTAGGCTATAGGGAGTCAAAACTATTCTAGACCAAAGAAACAAAGTGAATACTCATATTGTCACAGTTTAGGGCTAATAGCGATGAAACAAGACATAGGATAACAATTATCATTTGTTTGTTTATGTTGAAAATTAAAAGTGCAAAAGGCAACATGATTTGGGATGGTTAAGAATTCCAATTGACCCCCCCCCCCCCCCATCCCCAAAAAATATTTAATTTAATATCTTTTATCTACCCATCACATCAAGTTAAGCAGATTCACAAATCATACAAAGAAACTCTTGAAGTGCAAAAATTATGAATTGGCATTAGCTGGTATATATCTATACAGTATACAAACACACCTCATTTTTCAAGATGACAATGTGATAAAATCATCAAAAAGGTAGGGTGCCACAAGATCATGAGCAACACGCCCCCCCCCCCCCCCCCCCCCCAGTCTGAAAATGCATACGATCCCCTCCCCTCACAATGTTCATCGCAACCACACTCGCTGATAACGACAACTTTTGCTACCAAATTCCAAAATAAGTATTCTCAATGGTTTAATGGTTCTCCAGAGAACACACAAGCCTGTGAAACTACCTGGACCGAACGGACAAAGATCTAGCGTTTAACTACAAGAAGACAGTGCCCTTGTAGAGGCAGAAAGGATAGGCTCTTGAGCAGGAAAAGGAAGGAAAAGGCAAAAATCGAATCAATTATAATCTAGATGAATCAGACATACAGATATTGTTCCGTGTGGGACAGGTTGTGGCTTGTGGGACTTTCATCACTGTGCCTGAACTACTACTAAACAGACAATGTGAACAAACGCTTGTTACCCCATTCTGGGCGGGAACCCCTTTTGGTGTTTTAACTAGGGCTGTCAAAGTTAACGCACTATTAACTAGTTAACTCACAATCCTATTAACGGCGCGATTAACGCACTGTGAAGTTTGACAGAATGGTTGAGTCGCATGGCAATTTTACACTGAAGAGTTGAATAATTGTTAAACAGCTGCATTACTTAAGTTAATTTAAGTCTACACAATTAGAAAACTTAGAAAACATGTTATTTTGATCAACATGGCCCGTTATCTCTCGTAATGGTCATCAATACAGTTCTTTAGTTTGGGTCTGGAAGGCTAAATGTCATGAAATGGTGGTCCGTGGCTCAAATGCAGAATAAATAATGGACCTTGATATGAAAAATCTTGAAAACCACTGATTTAAGGTAGATTTAGAACGGATAAAAAATATGCGATTAATTTGCGATGAATCACAGTTAACTATGGACAATCATGTGATTAATCAGATTAAATATTTTAATCGATTGACAGCCCTAGTTTTAACTAAGCATTATGTTATACTTTAGCTATTGAAAAATAGCAGATCTACAAGCTCATAGCGCGTCACCGAGTGGCGCGCTACAAGCTTAGTTGTAGGTCTGCTATTTTTGAGAAATTGTGAAAATGCGGCCCAAATCTTTGAATATATATTCTTTCAGAAGACTTTTTTTTCGACGTCAGGCCTAAATGGGTTAACACAGGACTGAACAGCTACTATAAGGCAAGTTGCAAAGATACATTCTTTTTTTGCATAAGACAGTTTTGTTTTTTTCCACTAAAAGACGGAGATTTCTGTCCACATCTTGCAAAGAGCAAGTGCTGTAAAACCACGATTAATTAACACCGCTTCCATAATTATGATAAAGGATGGACATGCATGGAAAGCCAAACTAGCTGGTGGGCCGTTTCACACGCTCCATTATCCCAGGGGTTTGCCTGCATGCGGTCTTACAGTATTTGCTCCAGTTTTGCAGTTAGAAAGACAAAACGAGAATTTTTTATTATTGACGAGCAAACCAGCAGACATTTTTTTTTCGAGTTTGTTTAATAATGTTTCGTGAAATAGGCCCATGGTTGTGATACAAATTGTTAAAGTTCCAATGTTCAATGCAAAAAAGGAAAATAAAAACACCACAATTCAATTGTTAATTGGCAATTATTTTGAAATCGTGACAGCCCTAGTTTTGAAATAACTTTAGTCAATAAAGCATACATATTTGTTTTAAAAAGCTGTTGGTTATTATACTGAAGTAGTCTAATAACCAACAGCTCCTTGGCAACTAATCAAGTGGCATCGCTCTCGTCTATTGCTGTCGACAGCCAAGAGATTGGAGTCTGGGTGACAATATAGGCCATTTATCATAGCTGCACATCATATGTTACACAATCGGCTGACAAGACAGTGAAATTGCCAGGGTTAACTCTGAAACATTAAAAATGTTTTACACTTTGAGTTTACACTAAAGACTGGACACACATACACACACACGCGCAACAAATTTTCCATGGCCGTAATTTCTCTCGGGACGGTTTAAATGAACATAGTTGTATTTATTCTCATTTTGCAATTCCTTTCACATGTGTGGTTAGGCCTACACGTTTAATTTGGTTTTCCACTTGCCCACATGTCGGTCAAGAGTGTCATTTACCCATGGTCTATTAAAAATAAATGGCATTAGCGGTGATGATTCATACTGCATAGGTCCAACCGCGGCAAATACCACAGGTTATCAATGAAAGGCAAAAATCCAATCCAAGAAAAATAATCTCTCTAATATTAATATCTCAGTAATCTCTCTGCAAATTGATGGTCACTCTCTTTATGTGCTGGTCTGTTTTTAAGATGTGGGTTGGTCCTTACATCTCCTGGTCCAAGACAGGAGGGCAGAATCAACCTTTCAAGTGAAACTCGCATGTTCAAGTGTTCAAGATGAGAGTTCCCCCTGTAGGCCCTACAGTTTCCACTACACATCACATCAAATCATTTAAGATGAAGCTAGCCCTCACAAGGGCTAGTCAATGTTGAGCTGCCACTGCATTTGTGAAGAGACAGCCGATATCCACCGCCTATTGCCAAGAATATTGAAACACACACTGGTGCATGAATTTGATCTTGAAATAGCCTGACCCGTCTCTTTACAAAGAGATGCAATGTACTGAAAATCCATTATTATTATTCCAGAAGTTCCATGAATGGTAGTGTCCATTTCATAGGAATTAAGAAGAGCCTTGGGAATGTCTGCAAGTCTGTTCATGGTTAGTTAGATAATAGACGGTTAATGCTGGTGGCTGAGACCGTCAATGAATATGAGTGATTTATCTGTTCACTTGACAACTCTTAATGATCAGTTTGTCCCGATTACCGATTAGACCGTTGCGACCTGTAGGCTTGGAAATCAATTTGACTATCTCGGTTGACTGAGGAAACTGAGCAGACAGAGTGCAGACCAACACTAGTCCCCATAACACCACACCATACCAATAGTCACAGTTGGGAAATAATCTCACCATTTGCGATCTTAGCTTCAACTGTTCAGGCCGTACAAGGTAGAGATTCGATTTATTGGACTCTGATCACTTATAATTCAGATTTAAAACCTACATAGTTTGTTTTAAATGTTGGAGATTTACTTCCCTTGCTTTTGCACATTTGACTATTGGCTGGCTAATGAATGTTTTTACTTATAATTAGTGGTGAGATATGCACAGTGTAATGGTGAATCCTCAAGAAAAGAAAAAAAAACCTTCTCAAGGTAGTTTGGGTTATTTTGTATGTTTTTGTTGATACTTTCAATACATTTAAGTTAAGTGCAGGAAAGCCGGCAATGTTAAGGAGCTGTTTGAATGATCGACTATGAAGAGTGCATTTCAAAAAATGCTATACACGTACATTTTAGGAGACATCATTCTCCAAAGTCCACCATTCAACAGAGAATCCACACCGTATAGAATCAAAGTTACCTAACCTACTACTGCTCCATCTTGCCTTGCAAAAAAGGTGGACATCTCATTTTTAGAATGACACTTACACCCAATTGTGGAAAAATGAGGATTACCAGATCAACATGCCCGGGTTGAGGTACCTTATGCCTATACCTCATCCAGGTGTCAGCCATTCACAGGTCACACAAAAGGTCACGATCAATGAAAAAGGGGTTTAGATCACAGAGATTGGGGGTGTGGGGGGGAGGGAGGTTTAAAAACAAAAAAGGAGCTTGTGATCAAAGCGAAGGCATACAAAAAGAAAGAAGGCAATAACGAAATACAACAATATAGCCAGCAAGATATCAGATCAAACCAAAGGGACGGTGGAAAGGTAGAGACGTCAGAGTGAGACATGTTTGGGGTCTTTCTGTTTTTAAGTCTATTCTATGACACTGTTCAAACGCTCTCTCACTCTCCATTTCTCTAGCTCTCTCACTATTAATCCCCATCGCAATCCTTCTCTACCTCCTCCTCCTCCTCTCTTCGCTGTGCGCCTTCCGTCACGTCAGGTCATCCAAGGGGAGGGTGTGTGTGGGAAAAAAGGAAACTTCAGACGCGATGGAGGAATGTCGTCGGTACGGGGCGACCTGTAGAGAAAACAAAATACAAATTGTTTGGCAGTGGTGTCGGGTATAATACTGAGTCTTAGTCAATAGACTAAACATGACAGACAAACAGTACAGTCCTCGGAAATGGCAAAAGAAAGCAGAGAGTTATCCATCTTTTTTTTTTTTTATTAAAAACATAGCCTTACTGTTTAATGTGTTCTCAAATGCTTAAGAGAGAAGTTGACGTTACCTTCAGTAGAGGAAAAAGAAGCGTGTTCTGTGAGAGGTGGCCATGTTCTCCGACATGTTGCGGACTTTCAGATAGTTGACAAAGCCTCTGAAGAAGAGCAGGAGACCTGGGTGTCGAACAAAAGCCGCCATAAGTTTGACATAATCTCCAAAACACAATGTATATATAGAACCCTGGGGTCCCCCAAGGGTCAATACTTGGTTCCCTCCTTTTTTCTTTTTTTTTTGATCTACACCAAATCTCTTCTCGTCACTCTCAACACATTGTGTTGAGCTTGTAGATCTACTAACTAAACTGTCAGAACGGTCAGGGAAGGATGTTAGGCAAGTGGTTCCAAACATTAGAGTATATATTAATAGAGACGGCATTGGATTTCTCCTCCCATCCACTTGCATTAAGTTGTTCTAAAGTGCATGAGGCGATTTCACGCCTTCCGGGTAAGAACAGCGTGCATTCTGGGATGGATTGGACCCAAACACATGAATGCGCTGCTGTTGACTATCATTGCACTCGTTCACGTGCGTTCACGTATGAAACAGCGTTCACGTCTCATCATGAACGTGCGCAATGATAGTCAACGGACCATCAGTTTGGGTCCAAACTGTCCAAAATTCGGCCACTATGTCCATTTCGCCTCAGGGTTTCCCCCGGGTGCCGTCTCGTATTCATATACTCAAACACTGATGTCTTCAGTAGAAGGGTTTCATACTCACCAAGCAGCAGGAAGATCCACCACAGCCAGTACTGACCATTAAAGTAACCAGTAAAGTAGTCAGAGAACTGCAGAGAGGGAGAGAGAGAGGTTTACAAATTAAAGACATAAAAAACAAGGAACAGAAAGAGACCAATTAACTCAATCCCTGCCGGGATTAATTAAAGTCGTGCCAGGATATCGCCCCGTTCAACCCTTATTTTGAAGATCCAAAACACTGCGACCGCTTAATGGTGTGTGTGTGTGTGTGTTGTCGGATCGGTTGTTATTGTGTCACTAGCCAAGGAGAAGTACAGGCCGGCACCATTACTGCGACCGCTAGGCTCCGTGCAATAAGCGTTGTTTTGACCAGAAATGCCACCTGGAACGGGGATTTGGAGTCTAAAGCGACTGAAAGCGTGTGTGCGTGTGCACAATCAAGAATCCAGTGTCTAAGCCAACAACAGATAGCCATCCGAAGCTAATGTGAGTAGCCTTTCCACGAGATCGGATCAAAAACAGCCATCCGAAGCTAATGTGAGTAGCCTTTCCACGAGATCGGATCAAAAACATTTATACAACTGAATTAACGCATCTACGAGCTTGTAGATATGCAATTTTTGCAAAATCAGGGAAAATGTGATGCAAATCTTTGAATACCCATTCTTTCAGAGCGTTTTTAACTAAAATCTTTGCTTCTGGGGGGTCCCTGGAACAACATATTCTCAGATGGGAAGGGGGGGGTCGGCGGCCAATTACATATATTTTTCGGGGTCCTTGATATGAAAAATTGAAAATGTTTGAGAACCACTGACATAGAAACAGGTTTGTCAGAAAACGGTCATGATTTAGAAGACATTTGTAGAATCGTCCTCGGTTCTAAATGGGCAAACTAATGCCCAAAACAACGGGTTCCTTGGCAAGATGTCTCTGTGAAACCCAATCCAGCCGTTGCTACGCACCCTGACAATGAGGATCCACTTGATGAGAGACAGGCCAAAGCCGCAGATGGCCCCGTAGCGTCCTGCGATGGTGTTGGTCAGACAGAAGGACAGACAGAACCCGATCCAGTTGAACAGGAAGGCCACTGGAGGGAGAGAGAGACACACGCAGCAGGTACAGAGTCAAGACGAGAGAAAACATACTACATTTCTTTACTTAACACATTTTGGGCGGGAACCCTTTTGGTGTTTTAACCCATTCTGACCTGAGATCAGATTCATACGAGGTTTCCGCCGGACACACACTGATCAGATAATAGCCACGTTGACAAAGTTTGCCATAAACCAACCCGTTTGTAAATCTCAAGATTTGAGCGAGTTATGACGGTTTTTGTTTGAGCTGCCATTGAACATAATGTACTGTACTGTACTGAAGCAAGATGGCCACCGGGTGAACTACAGCAGACGTAGAATACGCACATCGACAGGTTGGGTGCTGGGCTAAAAGAAACTTCACCGGGTGAACTACGTCAGAGACTCCGCCTTGAGCCATCTAGCCTTTATATATATATGTGCGTCTATGGATGTGCGTGTCTTTCGGCTGTTTGTTCAGCCTCTGTTGCTACTACTGTTTACCAATCATAACAGCACTCCGATCTAACAAGCAACTCAGCAGCACACACACACTGCACATTTTAGTCTGTGTGCCTTTATTATTTCCCCCTGTGTTGGGGTTAAGAAAACAACAATGACATAATTGATGATGAGGTGACGTCTTTCCTACACCGCTGCTCGCGCACTACGGAAGCCTTCCCCGGGGCGAGAGGATTCGATGACGTCGTGTCCATGTTGACTTTCTCACAGCCGCTCGCCACAAAACAAGCGCTGGAACCAAAACATACCCACTACCGGAATGCAGGGAACGCGGTTGTGACAGTTGGGGCGATGCCATGCCACCCATCAAAAAACTAAAATAACCCATCTTGGGCGGGAACCCCTTTTGGTGTTTCAAGCATTATGTTATACTTTAGCTATTGGAAAATAGCAGATCTACAGTGCCTTCGGAAAGTATTCACACCCCTTCACATTTAGCACATTTTGTTTTGTTACAGCCTCATTTCAAAATGGATTAAATTTGTTTTTTTCCTCATCAATCTACACACAATACCCCATAATGATGAAGTGAAAAAGGTTTTCTCAAATATTTTGTTAATTTATTAAAAATAAGAAACTGGAAAAACACATATACATAAGTATTCACACTCTTGACTTAGTACCTTTGGCAGCAATTACAGCCTTAAGACTTTTTGGGAATGATCCTACAAGCTAGGCACACTTGAATTTGGGGTATTTTCCCACTTTTTCTCTGCAGATCCTCTCAAGCTCTGTCAGGTTAGACGGGGAGCGTCGCTGAACAGCTATTTTCAGGTCCTTCCAGAGATGCTCAATGGGGTTCAAGTCTGGGCTCTGGCTGGGCCACTCAAGGACTTTCACAGAGTTGTCCTACAACCAATCCTTCGTTATCTTAGCTGTGTGCTTGGGGTCATTGTCCTGTTGGAAGGTGAATCGTTGACCAAGTCGGAGGTCCTGGGCGCTCTGGAGCAGGTTTTCATCCAGAATGTCTGTACACTGCTCCATTCATCTTTCCCTTTATCCTGACAAGTCTCCCAGTTCCTGCCGTTGAAAAACATCCCCACAGCATGATGCTGCCACCACCATGCTTCACCGTAGGGATGGTATTTGCCAGGTGATGAGCAGTTGATGCCTGGTTTCCTCCAGACCGAAGCCTCTCCTCAATAAAAGGCACATGACAGCCGGGCGTCACAGCGCACTTGGAGTTTGCCAAAAGGCACCTAAACGACTCTCAGACCATTATTAACAAGATTCTCTTATCTGATGAAACCAAAATAGATAGGGAAGTTTTTCAACGGCAGGAACTGGGAGACTTGTCAGGATAGAGGGAAAGATGAATGGAGCAGTGTACAGAGACATCCTGGATGAAAACCTGCTCCAGAGCGCTCAGGACCTCCGACTTGGTCAACGATTCACCTTCCAACAGGACAATGACCCCAAGCACACAGCTAAGATAACGGAGGATTGGCTTTAGGACAACTCTGTGAAAGTCCTTGAGTGGCTCAGCCAGAGCCCAGACTTGAACCCCATTGAGCATCTCTGGAAGGACCTGAAAATAGCTGTGTAGCGACGCTCCCCGTTTAACCTGACAGAACTTGAGGATCTGCAGAGAAAAAGGGGGAAAATACCCCAAATTCAAGTGTGACAAGCTTGTAGCATCATTCCCAAAAAGTCTTAAGGCTGTAATTGCTTCCAAAGGTGCCTCAACTTAGTACTAAGTCAAGAGTGTGAATACTTATGTACATGTGTTTTCCCAGCTTCTTATTTTTAATAAATTAACAAAATATTTAAGAAAACTTTTTTCACTTAATCAATATGGGGTATTGTGTGTAGATTGATAAGGAAAAAAACTAATTTAATCCATTTTGAAATGAGGCTGTAACAAAACAAAATGTGGTAAAAGTGAAGGGGTGTGAATACTTTCCGAAGGCACTGTACAAGCTTGTAGGTCTGCGAAGAATCGTGAAAATGTGGTGGAAATCTTTGAATATATATATTCTTTTAGAGCGAACATTTTTAACTCAAATCTTTGCTTCTGGGGGGGGGGGTCCCTGGAACAACATATTTTCAGATGGGGGACGGCGGCCAAATACATATATTTTTGGGGGTCCTTGACATGAAAATGTTTGAGAACCACTGACACAGAAAACTGCCTTGAATTGATTTAGAAGATATTTGTAGAATCGATGATGGGATAAATAAACAAGGACCACCTTTGCTGCCGTATGACTCCCCGTCTCTCTCTCTCTCTCTCCCAGTTACCTGTCACTCTTCACTATACTATCTGAATATAATATATATTTATTTTTTCATGAGAAAGGTCCAGGAGCTGCTAATAATAATCTTTATTGTCCCGAAGGATATTAGTCTTCACAGTCTGTTCAAACACCCACAACGTCACAAACAACACAGAGCACATGATAACACCAAGACAATACAAAAACATGAGGTCCCCACAGTATACAGAACCATCCTATTGGCGGGGGCAGTTTGTTTAATGGATGGCTGAGGGCTAAGATTCTGATTGTTGAGAGCTGCATCACTGCATAGTTCGGGGAGGTCTGCATGGTTTCTGATGCTTTTCTTTACAGTACCAGTGACAATGGCGTCTGCCACACATTTAGAAATTGCTTAAAAGTTATCCGATGGAGCTCAATGGGACAGACAGAGGCTTGCTCTACTTACCATCCATCAGAATGCCAATGTGCGTCTGGCTCAAAGCCCAGACGCTGCACCAATCACTATGACATACAGTAAGTATGTCTTTCTATTTATTTATTTATTTGAATCAATCCTTGCACTTGTGTTTGATAATGACACAGACATGTTATCTACCCGAGTCATGGTGTGGCGTCACCAATAATGTTTTTCATAACTTACTGTGGAGACAATAGATTTTGTCAAATGGCCCAATAACCCATCGCTATCTATATTTGACATCTGGATACCTCTTGAATCAAATCAGCAGGTTGAATCAATCAATAGATCTGCCATGTCAACGGTTGTTTAATTTATTAACAAGATTATGGTAGTAGACAGTCCTACGCAGCCATATTTCCTAAAAAAGGGTACCTCAATCGAAAGCCGACAAGCTCTACAAGCTACGAGCTTGTAGGTCTGCTATTTTTTTTTTATCGTGAAAATGTGGCGCAAATCTTTGAATATATATTCTTTCATAGCGTTTTTAACTCAAATCTTTGCTTCCAGGGAGTCCCTGGAACAACATAGTTTCAGATGGGGTCCGTGGCCAAATACAGATAATTCTGGGGGTCCTTGACATGAAATAGTTTGAGCACCACTGACATAGAAACATAGGTTTTTCAGAAAACTGTTTAGAAGACATTTTGTAGAATCGAGCTCAGGTCTAAATGGGTTAAACACTGCATTTGATTTAACCCTATTTATCCCCTATGATGCCCTGCAAATTTGGGCCCTGCGTGCACCCAGGATACCTGTGCAAAGCTCATTTCTCCCCTTCTTTAGTCTACTACTGCTGCCAGCCTAGCAAGAGTAATGTATGCTGCTTTACCCAACATTGCACAGAGGCAGGCAGAGAGAAATCTGGGACACCAGGTCTCGTCACTTACTGAAAAATGCCAGCATGAAGATCCCATCGTTCCCCACTCGAAGCTGATCAGCGTCACTGAAGTCGTCCCTGGGAGGGAAGTCATCGTCCTAAGACAGAACGCACACGCAAATAGACATACATTTAGTCCAGAAAGCCTGAAGTCATCCCAAAGTCATAGTACGAAGCCATCCAAGAACTAGTCAGGGCTTTCAGCACGGCTGTCTAGCTTTGACATGTGGTTTCGTTCATCCACATAGTATTGACTCCGTAGGGGTGAATTCAACACTTGCAATGTGCAAGACAAACATCCGAGACTGTCAGAAAGCAGTGCATTAGGTGGTTAACCCATTTAGACCTGTCATTTTAGATTATATAGCTGTTACATACTGCCAACTAGGTGAATCACAGATTGAACCTTTGCTTTTATATGAAATATCCAAAGTAGTTCTAAATTGCAGTATTGGTACTTTTACTTTAGTAAAACAATGGAGTACTTTTTCCACCATAGGGCTTGAGGACTACATACAACCTTAGAGTGCACCACCATCTTTTGGGCAGTGTGCCATGCTATACCACAGAGTGCATCGCCATCCTCTGGCTAAACTAATTACTACATTCACTTACTGACTTTGAAACCATTTTTAAAAATACTTTTTTATTAATCGTTCTAATTTGGCTGGGTGAATTATAACATTCTGTGGTCGGACAAAATTTGAACGCATAATACTGCTTGTATGCCTAATTTCTATTTTATGGATTTTAACATGCTTTTCTGTTATTGCATGGAAACGCCAAACACTACTTTGTAAATACTATGTATATACTATATACATAGTATATAGTACAAAAGATAATGACGTGGAATTTAGCATTTTGATATAGGTAGGCAGCCTTCGTGTGTGTGTGTGCGTGTGTCATTTTCTTGTTTCAATGTCATTCCGCAGCACCTCTACCATCACGTTCTGTCGTCTCTGTCCTCATAATATCCAAAACTGTTACTTTTCAGGATTCAAATTCAAAAGTAGCGGACCTAAGTAGTGGCCTAAACTAAATATCATAAGATTATAGTCAACTAAATCTACATTTGATTTAGTCGACTAAAATGTATTTTGTCGGGCCTTGATGCCGTCGTAATGACTGGTTTTACAGTCACAACGCAAGGTTGTAGATCTGCTATTTTCAGCATGCAACCAAGTGTAAAATGACTTCTACTGGATCTCTTGTCCACTAGTCCCTTCCTAACATTTTAGTCTTAGTTTTTATTTGTTGACAAAATTGTCAATAGATTTAGGCCTGGTTTAGTCATCATAGCTTAGTTGTCATTTAGTTTCCGTCAGTGAAAAAAAGGTAGTCGACGAACATTTTTCGTCATAGTTTTAGTCAACGAAATCAATACTGACGATAGAGAGATAAGACAACAGAGGAATTTATAAACTAACTGCTCTGGCAGCCGTGTGTTCCTTACCCTGGGCACCACGTCCACGGCAGCGGCAGCCATCGAGGCGGCCTTGGCCTTCTCTGCTTCATCATACGTGGGCAGCGAGGTGGCAACGCTGTACGGCGGAGGCACCGGGAAGCCAGCCTGGAAGCTGGCATCTGTGGAGCACATGGATGGATTAGAGCTAGAGAAAATCGCGACAGAAGAAATGTGTCTCAATGTGCAATTAAGTGAAACGCGATTTGTAGTTTGTGGATTCGCTGCACAATATTGCTGCCTTAGAAGACATGCTGGCTTCTATATGGAATTCAAATGACTGAAATCAGTACAGTAAATGACTGAATCAGTACAGTAAATGACTGAATCAGTACAGTAAATGACTGAAATCAGTACAGTAAATGACTGAAATCAGTACAGTAAATGGCAAAAAGAGAATGCCAACCTCATTACAAAGAGCCTTCGCAACAAAGGATTGTTAGCTACGTAAGGGACATTACGTCCCACACATAGCAAACGACTGAAACCAGAACGAGACCATTTTAACCCATTTAGACTGTACGACGTGTGGGAACATCATAACTAATCCAACCGACGGGTTGCTTGGATGTGTGTACACGCATTTTCATTGATATCAAAACGAGAGAAAAATATTCTGAATCTTTCTCGTTTTTTTGGCCTCTCCTTCTGCACCATAGTCCTTGCTCTTTCGCGCATGCGCGTTGTCGTTCACTCCCCCGTTTACCGTTCACAAAGAAAGGCTTGGTGCGTGTAATCTAAGGAGCTCTCTGTGGTTTTGACCAAATGGATACTCAGCCATTAAATGGATACTAAGCTCTTCATTTCCGACTTCAACATGCCTCTCGTTCAAAATATGAAGCGAGCAATCATCGGTGACTTATATCGTAATCCTAGCGAGGTAAGTAAGCAAAAATATGTCTCCCGGTTTTTGTCCGGGGGGGGGGGGGGGGGGGGGGGGGCATATCTTCCCGGCACCCCAAGCTTCTATTTTGAAAGAAATCCCGGCGCTGATTGCGTTAAGCAGTCAAGTTTGACTTTTTGTCACAGTTTTTGTTCTCTGTTCCGAGATCCCCACAGAAATGTGTTGCTGAGGTGACACAGTGACGACGACGCTCATTAAATGTGAGTTTTGCCAAGAAGATGAAGGAAAACCAGAACAGGCCCCACTGGACAGAGCACAATATAGGCCTCGGCAGGTTGTATGAAAGGCGAAAGGAAGCCAAGAATGACACTTTTGGTACCCAGTTTCCAGAGAATATTATCCACTGTATAATTTGATCTTGGTCCAGTAGCGCTTAACCCATTTTGGGCAGGAACCCTTTTTGGTGTTTTAAGCCTTATGTTATACTGACTAGCTATTTAAAAATAGCAGATCTACAAGCTCATAGCACGACACAGAGTCGCTACAAGCTTGTACATCTGCTATTTTTGAAGAATACTGAAAATTTGGCACAAATCTTTGAATATATCTTTTTTCAGAGTCAACTATCATCTATAACTAACATCTATGTTGTACAACAGTGTCGCAGGAAAATAGTCCATCTACAAGCTCACAACACGTCATATTGACAGTAACTTTCTGTATTTTCTAAAACATTGCTTGGGAATAAAGTAGTGTTCACAATGGGACATAATACACCCAAGCTCTTTAATCTTAATAAAGTGGTGTTCACAATGGGACATAATACACCCAAGCTTTTTAATCTTTATTTTTCTTCTCACAATTTCTTTGCATAAAGCTCCCGTGTCTAGGCTGGGCTGGCTCTAAATATCAAGAGTGTTCAGATATTCATTCAGCAGGTTACAACTTAAATAGCATTATTATTAAGGGTATTTAGAACAGCCCACGGTCTCAATCAATCCCTTTGTGGACATACCAGGCGTGGAGCCAGTTGCTCCTAGATCAATGGTGGCATAGGGAGGCGGAGGGGCCTCGGCGTCCCCCTGGGTACCCGACGTCGATGCCTGCTCGCAGGCCGAGGAGGTGGAGGGCAGCGCGGCCGACTGGGAGGACGATGCCCCGCCCTGGGCCGAGGCAGAGGTGGACGGCTGTGGATCACTGGTGGAGGCCTCCGAAGGGTCGTCTTCATTGGTCAACTGGGGACAGGCGAGAAAAACATAGAGGGAGGGCAGAAGAGAAGATGATTATAATAACAACATTTTTCAAAGTTCAAACCTTGGAAGAAAAATGATTTCTTACAGATAAAAAGATGAATAATAATAATAATAATAATAATAATAGCTTTGCTCAAATGTATATAGCTCTTTACTGAATACCCAAAGGTCGTTACATGAAAACACTAGGAACAAACTGTATTCAAGAAAAAAAGAAAGAAAAACAAGTAAAATATCAGGTTAAAAACATAAAAGGCTAAGCAAGGGAAGGGGGGGGGGGGGGGGGGGACATCTTAACCAGACTTCAGCTGGGGAAAGCTATCTTGAAGAGTTGGGTTTTGAGTGAGGTTTTGAAGGAGAGCAGGGAGGGGGCAACTCTTGAGAGGTTGGGGCCAGACACTTTTAAGCTTTAGTCTTTGTGTGGATGTGTGCACATGCATTGAGCCTGTCAGAAATAGCAAAAAAACAAGTGTTTTTTCTAACACGTTTTAGTGGTAGATCTTGGCTTACAATTGGGAATAAAATGGGCTCTTGGGCTTGAAAAGGTTGGTTACCACTGCTCTAAATAGTAGTAGTAATCGATACTACCGATAAAAAGTATACTGCTTTAGAGCCATTGTTCCAAGCCGGACCACAATCGACTTGATCATTAGAAGAATGAATAACATGCGGCCCAGACCGCTGGCGTAGCTGCCCGGGCCACTAGGCTGCAAGGATCCCAACGACCTTTGCTGCGTGTCATTCCCCATCTCTCTCCCCATTTCCTAGCCTTGATGACCTTACAGGGGTATGCATACTATGCAAAGGCTAAACTTATGTAATTTAGAGAACATGATTTTATGTATAGTGTATACTCTCATAGCTTCACTGTACAGAGTAGACATTCTACTGTTAAGACAGATGTTAGGTCCTTAACTCGCTTATGATTCTTGACGACTATTTCTATGCATTTGATGGTTTACCAAGTGTTGTTCTTGCTTACTTTAGCGTAAATCGCTCTGGATTAAGAACGTCTGCTAAATGGCTAAATTGTAAATTGTCTACTGTCCTATGACCCCCCCCCCCTCTCTCTCTCTCATTAGCAGGCAACAGTGCAGCACTCTCTCTCTCTCCGTTTCTGGCACCACAGCGCCCCTACTGGTACTACTACTAATACTGGTGCTCACAGTCACATAGGTGCATGGGTGGGTTAACGTCGCATAGTTAGGCGGACACGGACGTTGCTGTTCCTTGGAGTGGTTGCACCACTCAAAAAAGAATGTACAGTAAAAGCCGGACAAAAAAAAGTCAATATTACTCAAGGTACATTTTTAATTCCGGTTTTACTTGTAACAATTTCTATATTGCAGTATTGATACTTTTACTTACTTGCGAGTACTTTTTCTATCAATGTTTTACACGTCATGCTCTGGACTGCATGTCTGACTGACACATTCTGAACCCATGCATGGGCACTGAAGTCAACATGGCCATGTCAACAGTGAGGCGACAGTAATGGGACACACTGGGAGCACGAGGGTTTTATTGACCGTCGTCTCCACAGTCCACACACACACCTGACTAAAGTGCATCAGCCACATTGGGCCACAGAGCCAGTCTGAGTCAGCCAACCGCCGCACTCACATTACAGAGACAGATTACAGGGGGCAAGGGTAAACATAAAAGGTTAAGAGAGGTAGCCTCACGTTCTAGTTCTAGCCACACGTTGACGTTGTGTGTGAACGCAGCATTAGGCCAGTGGTCCTCAAACGGTGTGCTGACCGAGTGCCAGGTGACCATGGTAGTACACACACACACGTACTACAAACTCAATTTCCTCGTGCAGCTTCATTGTGTCCTCACGACTGACACGGCCCTGGAAAAGACAACTAGTGCATACTTTGTTTCCTTTGATGCATTGATGCAAGGAACTTGGGTTTAGCTAGTGAACATTCACCCGCCCACAGGCACAACAATCAGCTTTTGAGTTTGGGTTGCAGCATTGTAAATGAGTGGCTGCATGACTATGCCAGGATCAAGGACAGAGTGCAGCACACACACACACAGATCCCAGTGCAGCACATACAGTGTTACGTAAGGGCTTAACAACAAACACACACGCCTCCGTGTGTCAAAATATAACCAGGCCTCAGGCCTGCTCAGTGTAACAGATACTGGAGATGGGAGCAAGGAGAGATAGAGAGAGCAAGATAAGAGAATGAGAGAGAGAGTATAGCAAGGTCTGGAAGATTGAGGACGTATGCATAAGAGGGAAGAAGGCAAGAAGGACAATAAGGATGCAGTAGTACTGTATGTAGGTGGTCATTTCATACAGGTTAATCAAGGACATACTAGCGGGTTGCATTCGTGAAAATAACAGAATCAAACTTTGTCACATCTTGCGTGTGTAAAATGGGTGACATTCTTAATTGCGCAGGCTCACTATGTGACACAGTGACTTTCAGCTTGCAGATGGGCTATTTTTGAGAAATACTCTTGCATGACAAAGTATGCACTTATGGTTAACCATCTGAAGTTGAACCATATTGTCCCAATTCGGCGGAAATAGCAGATCAACAAGCTCGCAACTTGTAGATTTGGGGGGAGGAGGGGGGCCTAGTAGACTCCTGGGGTGGTCCAGTCAACTAGCGGTAAGTATTTACTACCTATGGTTCAAAAAGTTAATAAAGCGTGAATTCAACAAGACATTTCTTGGTTTGACTGTATTGCTCCCAGCCCAGTGCCCACGCATACATATAAACGTGGAAACCCCTTTTTCCTGTCACACCACATACCGTCGCTTAGCAACTGAGCTGCAACAACAACCAGCAATGGAACTACCCTCGTCAAGGAGGACAAGACAACACGACACCCAAGTCAAGGAAGATGTACGAGCTCGCAGCACGGCACAAAGTCAGCTTACAATATATCTGCTATTGTTGAGTAGCCACAAAATAATCTAAAATCACAGATGTTTTAATGGGATAATACAAATATTGAGACAAGCCTTGCTGTACACAAGTGTTTCGAATATGCATGGCAATTGAAAATGCGCGTTTCATTGTGGTTGACTAAATATTAAAACCAGTCACCCGAGTCATAGCGTGTTTGGGTCACAAACCATAGCCAAAGGGATCGTCGTCCTGTCGCCTACATGCTTATCAGAGCAGAAAACACAGCGTTCCTAGTTCCTACTATTAGCCACAGTGATAACTAGCAGCCATCGTCACAATGAATCTATCCAACGTTCAGACTGGAAGAGGAACCAAACGTAGAATGTTACAGTAGCTAAATTAACCCATTTAGACCTGACGCCAATTTTAAAACGGCTTATAAAGTTCTAAGTTCTCAGCAAAAACGTAGGCATTTTTTTCTTCCAAAAAACCAAAGGAAATCATAACAGCATCTAAAATGACACAGATGATTCACATTTTAAAATGTAGAGCAATGTATAGGTTAATGGGTAAAGTGCAACAACGTTGTTGTGGACACTTTCCTGCACCGGTTTTAATCGGACACACACACACACACACACACACACACACACACACACACACACACACACACACACACACACACACACACACACACACACACACAGTAGGCACTTTTCTGAGAAGATCTTGCAGAGGGTATTTAGTTAAACTCAAAGATATTTTATGTTCTCGGTCACACAAACTGCAATAACTGGACAAGACATGTAGAGAGTACACTACTCAATGGGGAGGGGAGCTGTCAGGGCCCACAGGGGTGTCCTTGAGGGTGTTTCAGGGTGAGGGTGTCCCCAGCTAAATTATTGATAGTTAGGAATGTGCCCTGGGGTCTGTAACCTCGAGTGCATGCATACAAAATGGAACCAAAAATGGACCATTTTGGTTTAATTCTATGCGCTCAGAGTTAAATGAACAGTAAGAGCAAAGATAACACAATGTATCAAGTCTGGGGTCCTTGAAATTATCATTGACACACATGAAATAGTACAAACTCTTCTCGCAATCAGTGCCTGTCACTGCATGCCATTTTGAAGCGCATATGTGGAATGTAACCCCCAGCTGTCTAATCTATGCTGGTTGATCTCCTTTCCAGTTTAAACACCGCTGATTCATCAATATGCTGACTTGGTGAAATGAAGGGCTGTTGGTGTTCTGGTTTGACTTGACCTGAATAATCCTGCCACAGTGCATCCCATAATAAATGGCAAAATTTAGACCAACCCATAAGATCAGATGTAGGAAAGCATTATTTATATAAACACCCCATAATAATATAAGAAGAATTGTACAAGTGTACAAAAATAAATACACCGTCGTACGCTGGGCTAAAATAGCTTCATTTAATGTCTATACGACATTGATTGATTGAAGTATTCATTAACAGTTTGCAGAATTACAGTAGCCTACATTTCAAGCACAACTCAATACAAAAACTGATAACTGTGAGTGGACGACACGACAACCATTAAGCATTACACTTGTTTACAAGAGAGTCCACCGTTTTCAAGAGACGTACAAATGATATAGCCCGTCCACCACTCGCCAGCTTGTAGTTCTGTCCTTCCCGGCAAGACTACAACTATAATGCTATAACATTATACTAGATTATAACTGTAACTGTACACAATAGAAGTGAAGTGAATCACTAACTTGTGTGGCCTACAAACAACTGCAGGAGCGTAGCTTAGCATCTCGGCTAACCTGTTATCCTAGCCGATGCGGAAGTATAGTGCTGCTGCCTCAAAACAAGCCAGGAGGGGAAGAAAACAAACGCTGACGAAATACAGGTTTTAAATTACATCAAAACGAACACCTTCTCAACCAGACCATGTTGTCTTCCTCTGGGCGAATATAATGTACATAAAGTTAATTAAAGCGATATCTGTCTGTGGTCTGGTATCTGCTACTTTTAGGCTTCCGACTAGTGTCTGGGCCTCGTTGTAATGTTTTGTTTTGGACTGGGCTACTCACCACTTGGTATCGGCTCGCTGGGTCCATCACCACGGTGACGTTTGGCTGGCGACTAACCAGCCCAACACGATGAGAACAGAGTAGTTAGTACCACTGGCGGTTTGTCTGTTTGTCTTTTACTTGTTTAACTCAAAGCTATGCTACAAAAGAGACTTCTCTCTTCTTGTGGGAGAAATGGCTTCAAGCCTCCTCGTCCTCACACTTCATTCGGACTTCCAACTGTAATCTTCCGTGGTTGCAACTGAGCAGGAAGCAAGCGCTCCGTCACACCAGTGTTTTTTTTTTTTAGAGAATATAAGACTTCCGGTGGGCGTTCTCTTCAAAAATAAGAGTATCCGAGAGTAAACCTGAAATACTGAATCCATTGAAAAACTTATTTGCACACTAAAACACATCTAAACGAGTAAAACACATTTAAACGATGCTCTACACTCAATATGTCACAGGATCTATTGAATGTGAAGGGATAGGTGAAACTGGCTCGTAGAAACTGACAAGCCATCCCACATCCCAACGTCACAGTTCACATTCAGTTAGATCCTGTGATCTTTTATGTGGCCAGATCATGCAATTCCCTGGGGTCTAGTAGGACTATAGTAAATAAAATATTAATAAAGAATCGCCATAAAAGTTTGTAAAAAAAAGAAAAAAAGAAGGCATATTTAGCCACATGTTCAATATGTCCCCGCCCCTGCTAAAAATAGCTAAAATCGTTAAAACGAAAGAAAGCAGCAAAGAAGCAAAACACTCATCTTTTACTTTCTCTATTATGACAACCTAAAACATGAACCTTGGTTGACAACGTAGTCCTTTAATTACGAAATCTTCGGAAATCTGCACCAATCTGAACAATTTGGACCTCGATCACTGAGAGATTACCGAATTTGACCATGACCTTGAAATATTCCATAACATAAATATATTGGTCTATACCGATAATACCATAGACATATGATTACATAGGCCTATAGCTATAGGCTACTAATACCTACTATCATATCATTAAAATATCATAGACTGCTGAATGTTTGAAAGACTTGGGTTTGGTCCAATCAGAGCCATGATCTATGGCTCTGGGCTGGGTCCAATCAGAATGTTTGTGGCGGGCCGGGCGGGCTTTTCAATTTGTGTGACGCAGTTAGTCAAGCAAAACAAACAGATCGAGAGACGCGACGCGGTTATTCCGAAATTAAAGGAAAAACATAAACACCATGGAAGAAGAGGTGAATTTTAATGATAATAAAAATAAAAGACTCCACACGAGCCATGAGTTTGGCACTTTGGGTCCTCATGCTATGGAGTTAGAACAGTCTCAAAAGGTTCACAGTAAATAACACAGATTTGTAACTCACAAGTTCAGATTTGCAACTCACGTGAGTGAATTTGTGTTTCACATTTGTGTTTTGTATCCACAAGTTCAGATTTGTGTTTTGTATCCGTGTTTCGTATCTGTGTTTCGCATCTGTGTTTTGTATTTGTGTTTTGTATTTGTGTTTTGTATTTGTGTTTTGTATCTGTAATTCGCATCTGTGTTTTGTATCTGTGTTTCGCATCTGTGTTTTGTATTTGCGTTTTGTATCTGTAATTTGCATCTGTGTTTTGTATCCGTGTTTCGCATCTGTGTTTTAAACACAAATAAAAAACACAGATGTGAAACACGGATACAAAACACAGATGCAGATTACAGATACAAAACACAAATACAAAACACAAATACAAAACACAGATGCGAAACACGGATACAAAACACAAATCTGAACTTGTGGATACAAAACACAAATGTGAACCTGTGAGTTCACTCACGTGAGTTGCAAATCTGAACTTGTGAGTTACAAATCTGTGAGACTTTTGAGACTGTTTTTGAGACTCTTCTGACGTTGGGCGTTAACGAACGTCATCATTGGCTGAGGGAATCTGTCAATCATTCTGATTGACAGATTCCTCTGCCAATCAGATCGGTCCGCCTTCAGCCAATCCTATGGCTCCTTACATTGTAAGGGGGGGGGGGCTCCTTTTGCAAGACCCCCCAGTAACTCTGTCATTTCTCAACCGTTTTGGACGGGGGTGGGCTCGTTGGAATCATGTCGACCCCCTGGGGGTGTCTTTGGGGGTCTCAAAGATCGGGGACCCCCAGGGACCCCCTGGGACCCCCCGGGACCCCCAAATGGTAACTGTCATTTCTCAACCGTTTTGAACGGGGGTGGGCTCATTTGAATTGTGTCGCCCCCCTGGGGGCATCTTTGGGGGTCTCAAGGTTCGGGACCCCCAGGGACCCCCCGGGACCCCCAAATGGTAACTGTCATTTCTCAACCGTTTTGAACGGGGGTGGGCTCATTTGAATTGTGTCGCCCCCCCTGGGGGCGTCTTTGGGGGTCTCAAGGTTCGGGACCCCCAGGGACCCCCCGGGACCCCCAAATGGTAACTGTCATTTCTCAACCGTTTTGAACGGGGGTGGGCTCATTTGAATTGTGTCGCCCCCCTGGGGGCATCTTTGGGGGTCTCAAGGTTCGGGACCCCCAGGGACCCCCCGGGACCCCCAAATGGTAACTGTCATTTCTCAACCGTTTTGAACGGGGGTGGGCTCATTTGAATTGTGTCGCCCCCCTGGGGGCGTCTTTGGGAGTCTCAAGGTTCGGGGACCCCCAGGGACCCCCCGGGACCCTCAAATGGTAACTGTCATTTCTCAACCGTTTTGGACGGGGATGGGCTCATTAGAATCGTGTCGCCCCCCTGGGGGCGTCTTTGGGGGTCTCAAGGTTCGGGGACCCCCAGGGACCCCTGGGACCCCCAAATGGTAACTGTCATTTCTCAACCGTTTTGGACGGGGGTGGGCTCATTTGAATCGTGTCGCCCCCCTGGGGGCGTCTTTGGGGGTCTCAAGGTTTGGGGACCCCCAAATGGTAACTCTGTCATTTCTCAACCGTTTTGGACGGGGGTGGGCTCGTTGGAATCATGTCGACCCCCTGGGGGTGTCTTTGAGGGTCTCAAAGTTCGGGGACCCCCACATGGTAACTCTTGACATTTTCATGATAGATCTTTATTGATGGGAGGGAGACAGAGAGAACCATTTATATTGATCTGCATATTCTTCTTACTATAGCTCTCTCTCTCTCACACACACTTTTCAGATATCACTTGATATGGACATTTAACCAAGCTATTTCCCTCTGACAAGGCTCGCCGTTACCCCACAAAACTGTGCAATTACTCAATTACTGTGCAATAAACACTCAAGCCACAACGAAAATGTATTTTGTTGCTTTTATATAAAAATAGAAATAAACACATACACTAATGTAAACTGTGGTTACAATAAACTAGACCAGTCCGTACGATGTGTGAGCTAACTAGCATGGTTCGGTTGTTAGCATTCCTCATTGAAGCATGCAGTAGTGCAAAGCAGGTACATTTTACTGTAAACACAAAAATAGACGAAACACACCATTAACAGCAGATATACCAGCCACAAAAGTCTCTGTGCATTTGCACACTTCTTTTTCAAGTCATGATTGATTGATTGGTTTATTAAGTTTGCAGAATTACAGTACATTTCAAGTACAACTCTAACAAAACGGTAGAGAAATGACAGAGTTACCATTTGGGGGTCCCTGGGGGTCCCTGAACCTTGAGACCCCCAAAGACGCCCCCAGGGGGGCGACAGGATTCAAATGAGCCCACCCCCGTCCAAAACGGTTGAGAAATGACAGTTACCATTTGGGGGTCCCTGGGGGTCCCCGAACCTTGAGACCCCCAAAGACGCCCCCAGGGGGGCGACACAATTCAAATGAGCCCACCCCCGTTCAAAACGGTTGAGAAATGACAGTTACCATTTGGGGGTCCCGGGGGGTCCCGAACCTTGAGACCCCCAAAGACGCCCCCAGGGGGGCGACACGATTCAAATGAGCCCACCCCCGTCCAAAACGGTAGAGAAATGACAGAGTTACCATTTGGGGGTCCCTGGGGGTCCCTGAACCTTGAGACCCCCAAAGACGCCCCCAGGGGGGCGACACGATTCAAATGAGCCCACCCCCATCCAAAACCGTTGAGAAATGACAGTTACCATTTGGGGGTCCCGGGGGTCCCTGGGGGTCCCCGAACCTTGAGACCCCCAAAGACGCCCCCAGGGGGGCAACATGATTCTAATGAGCCCATCCCCGTCCAAAATGGTTGAGAAATGACAGTTACCATTTGAGGGTCCCGGGGGGTCCCTGGGGGTCCCCGAACCTTGAGACCCCCAAAGACGCCCCCAGGGGGCCGACACAATTCAAATGAGCCCACCCCCGTTCAAAACGGTTGAGAAATGACAGTTACCATTTGGGGGTCCCGGGGGGTCCCGAACCTTGAGACCCCCAAAGACGCCCCCAGGGGGGCGACACAATTCAAATGAGCCCACCCCCGTTCAAAACGGTTGAGAAATGACAGTTACCATTTGGGGGTCCCGGGGGGTCCCGGGGGGTCCCTGGGGGTCCCGAACCTTGAGACCCCCAAAGACGCCCCCAGGGGGGGCGACACAATTCAAATGAGCCCACCCATGTTCAAAACGGTTGAGAAATGACAGTTACCATTTGGGGGTCCCGGGGGGTCCCAGGGGGTCCCTGGGGGTCCCCGATCTTTGAGACCCCCAAAGACACCCCCAGGGGGTCGACATGATTCCAACGAGCCCACCCCCGTCCAAAACGGTTGAGAAATGACAGAGTTACTGGGGGGTCTTGCAAAAGGAGCCCCCCCCCCCCCTTACAATGTAAGGAGCCATAGGATTGGCTGAAGGCGGACCGATCTGATTGGCAGAGGAATCTGTCAATCAGAATGATTGACAGATTCCCTCAGCCAATGATGACGTTCGTTAACGCCCAACGTCAGAAGAGTCTCAAAAACAGTCTCAAAAGTCTCACAGATTTGTAACTCACAAGTTCAGATTTGCAACTCACGTGAGTGAACTCACAGGTTCACATTTGTGTTTTGTATCCACAAGTTCAGATTTGTGTTTTGTATCCGTGTTTCGCATCTGTGTTTTGTATTTGTGTTTTGTATTTGTGTTTTGTATCTGTAATCTGCATCTGTGTTTTGTATCCGTGTTTCACATCTGTGTTTTGTATTTGTGTTTTGTATTTGTGTTTTGTATCTGTAATCTGCATCTGTGTTTTGTATCCGTGTTTCACATCTGTGTTTTTTATTTGTGTTTAAAACACAGATGCGAAACACGGATACAAAACACAGATGCAAATTACAGATACAAAACGCAAATACAAAACACAGATGCGAAACACAGATACAAAACACAGATGCGAATTACAGATACAAAACACAAATACAAAACACAAATACAAAACACAAATACAAAACACAGATGCGAAACACAGATACGAAACACGGATACAAAACACAAATCTGAACTTGTGGATACAAAACACAAATGTGAAACACAAATTCACTCACGTGAGTTGCAAATCTGAACTTGTGAGTTACAAATCTGTGTTATTTACTGTGAACCTTTTGAGACTGTTCTAACTCCATATCATGCCTGCAACAGGCGTCGTGTGAAACTAAAGTGGACCAGGAAGTATAGTCCAAGGTAGGAAGAAAAGGTGAAAAATGTTGTTGACTTGTGTGGTTTTGTTGGATTATAGACTGGTTCTGCTTCATGCTGGTTTATACCTTTTTCATGGAAGCTGCTACGTAGGCATAAAATAACAAGTTGAAACAGAACACAGGTGTTGCTAATGCCAATTAACAGCAGGCTAGCAGCAGCAGCCGTTTTGAATAAGTAAATAATGAATAGGCTATCATTAGCATTTAGCACACAAGTGTAGCTGTTTACACTTGCTCAGTGCTAGTGGTTTTCATATAGGAATATATAGCAGACAGACAACATGCTTTGTTTTAGTTGAACAGTGAACACAGGGGGGCGGCCCGGGCGGTGTGTGTGCGTCATGTGCGCGTGTGCGCGCGCTCTGGTGTGGGGGGGTGTGCGTGCACACGTGCTATGTTATTAAGTGATATTGGTAAGTAACTAGCTGTGTTCTTGTACATTGTGTAGCTTATTACTGAAAATAGCAGTGTGTATTGATTTGTGTGTTATTGTTGGTAAGTATAGCATTGTGTGTTAATTGATTATGTGTGACTGACTATGTGATATTATTGGTAAGTAGTGAATTCAAGTTCTAGGACTATACTTGTTGTCAGTGGTAGGAGAGCACATGTAATCCTCATGAGTCATCATCATCACCTTTATGTCAAATGGATTACGTTTATTCAATATATTTTTACCACATTGTAAAATCCTCTGCATGCTCTTATTTAACTCTGAACACAAATGTAACCTAGTATAGCCCCAGTATGTTCCCTCACCCTCAGCACTATACAGAATGAGTGTGTAGGGAGAGGTCACATATGGGGCTAAATGTAACCATGTGCCTGCAGAATGGAGTTCCAACCGCACCTATAGCCTATGGCAGGCCAGTCTGGTGCATCTCAGAATCAGGACAGGTTACAGGAGGAAAGGCACTGGGACAAAAATAAAAGCCTGGGTATCGAGGCTATAGCCTTGCAAGCCAGCCTCTGTCCGCTGCGGCTCACAGAAATTGAATCAAATATAGGAACATGGTTACAGGAGGAAATGAGGCACTGCAGCAACTCAGACAGTTTAAGCCCTTATTTTATTATCAGGGTGCAAGTAAAAAAGCGAGGTTCTGACCTGACCAAGATTATTGTGACATCGAAACGTCATGAGGCAAATGTACTCGCATACACAAATGCACACACGCAGAAAGTTTTGCAATAGTTTATTCATCAAATGTCGTTACTTTACAGTGCAAACAACGCAGTGAAATGCTTGCTTTCAGCTGTCAACAATCTGGACCACAATAGAGCACCGAAGTCCTCACTCATCGCTCATCACGGAAGTAATTTCTCTCTGGAGAATAACATGGGCTCATCTTATAATCGTTTCATATAAGCATTGTGGTCCAAAAATAAACAAGCTGTCTTGGCGTTATTGTCAGGGAGGTGTCTGTAACGTTTATCTTAAACGTTACAGACACCTCATAATAAGTGACTGACTGTCAAACGGTTTATGACAGTCCGTCACTTATTATGATACAGTCTGTTTGTAGCGAAAATTTAACTAATTCAGTAGCAGTAACAATAGCGTTTTCTCTCAGTCAGTTCATTCTTCATATCCATATGAGTGAAGCGGCCGGGGTGACATGTTTATTTTTCAAACACAGTACTTTAAGGAAATCTAAAATCCCCCTATGGGGATTATAATGCAAATACAAAGTACATGAACCCGTGGATTTGCACCCTCTACCGATATTGACGTCAGTGCTCTATGCCATGCAGTAGCCTATATGGGAAATTGTATTCTATATTATTTAAGCAGCTATAGTGTCAGTGGCAGATTGCAGTTTAATGTCATTTATTGATTTGCAACATTCAAAGTTTTAGTCCTGCACTGCTGCATTAACTGTTTTGTACCACATGGAGGTGCTGTCTAACCAGTGGAAGAGTGTTAAAGTGGGTACACTATAGCCTGGCTAATAAGCCAGACCGAATCAGCCTTTGGCAAAAAAGAATTGCCTGCCTTTGAGTCTGGGTTATTAGCCAGGTTGGTACACTACACTGATCTAGAATAAGTAATTTGTTCTCTCTCAATAGTAGGGTAAAGTTGAGTAATCCTCATATATTGATCTCTCTCTCTCTCTAGGTCGTTCTCAGACAAGCCCTCCATCGTCGCTTCCAGTCATCCCGGTTCTCCATACATCTTGGCCAGCCCGTTGGTGCTTTGTGCTCCTGCGTCGTTCTTGAGTACGTCGGCCACATAAGTTAATGTGGGACATGTGTTGGTTCCCACAGCACTAGTTTGCTGGCTGTCAGCTCTTGGTGTCTTTGGCAGTGTCATGCTAGTCTCATTCTCCTGGCTGCTATTTTCTGGCTCACCCTTGGCATTCCATACAGATTCTTGTTGTAACACTCTTGCTGATGTTAAGTAGTAAGTACTGCACGCAGCATTCTGGTGTAGCACCCATCTAGAGAGACTTCTGCAGGGTTGCTACTTTTCTTTTTTACTATGTGTGTGAGCAGCACACACTCATGCATGCGCACACACACACACACACATGTTACGCATGCCAATTCCGGCCTCTCTCCACTGCCACTGTGGCAGGTGTGACTGACTAATTTACTTAGGTGTTTGACATTCATGAAAACCAAATGAAATTAATCAAACTAATCTTCCTACTGTAATTAAGACCAAAAATTCAGTCAGGTTTAACCTACCTCTGCTAATGAAATAAATGACTTATCCTCTGTCGAACACTGCTGGATTAATCTATGTCTGCATGCACGCACGCACGCACGCACCCACGCACGCAATCTGTGATTTCTTCACCTGGTTGGCAGTATGTAGAACAGCAGGAACTATTATTACTAAAACAGTATAATTCCACATATTGTGGCAATTGATTAGGAAATGGCGTTAGTGTTTCTTTCCGTCACGAGATTGTCTCTAGCTCTAATCCATCCATGTGCTCCACAGATGCCAGCTTCCAGGCTGGCTTCCCGGTGCCTCCGCCGTACAGCGTTGCCACCTTGCTGCCCACGTACGATGAAGCAGAGAAGGCCAAGGCCGCCTCGATGGCTGCCGCTGCCGTGGACGTGGTGCCCAGGGTAAGGAACACACGGCTGCCAGAGCAGTTAGTACTGTATATATGCTGTCGGGAAGAAACCACGTAACTCCAAAATGTTCATTTATGAAGAAAACCTTATACAAACAAAGCAATACTGCTTCATCAAAGTTGGTGTTGCAACTTCATATATTGTCAATTAGTACAATTACTTGCATGAGAGGGGCAGAGGTGGTGGAGTTAGTTGTGTTTAGCAGACAGTTTGAGGGTCCAATGGAGTTAATAGGTTTTGTCCAAAGCGCTTTTTACTACTCTTCACACAGACTGATTCTGATGTATGCAACAACAAAAAATAATAATAATCTAAAACATAAAAAAATGAGTTTAGTGGTTTCCCCCGATAGCAACGAATATACCTCTAGGCCAGCTGTTTGTTGTCTTATCCCCATATTCTAACTTTTGGTGGGGTCTTTTCTTGCAATTTATTTTATTATTATTATTTTATTGTAACACACTGACATCCAGTCACATTCAAGGCATTTTCTCGCAAATGAATGCCCTACGTGATCATGCTACAGCATCACACAAAAGGCATAACAATTTGCAGATCCTGCAGATTACTTGACATGTCACTTATTGCAGCGTTCCCTAAACTATGGGTCTGGGGCTCTGGGCCCATTTGTGGGTTAGTCATCATATAGATTGTGTGTGCAGATTGTGGAGGTTTGATATCTGATAATGGATATGTGATTTTTCAGGGTGATGTATAATATTACATTGAATCATATATCTCACGCAAAGCTGGGAAACGTATCAATATTACATTGATATTGATATAAGACTATATATCGTCTTGGATTTTGGATATAAAATCTCATGACATGGCATAAAAGTTAGGTTGCTGGTTTTAAAGGCTGTATTGCAGTGAATTAATGTAACTTCACGAACATACCTAATTGTTCTAGCTGTTGTATTATTTGTCTTTACTCACCTAGGCTTTACTGATGATTATGTATCAAATATCTCGTATAAATGTTGTGAAAGCACCAATATTGTCACAATATTGCTATCCTTGCTATTGTTTGGACTTTCTGAGCTACAATAGAGGCCAATGTGATGATATCAACAGCAGGCAGCTGGGGTGCATACTGTACTTTTACTGGAGTACTGTACTTAAGTACAATTTTGAGGTATTTGTACTTTACTTGAGTATTTCCAATTTCCAGGACTTTTACTTCTACTCCACTACATCTAAGAGCCAAAATTTGTACTTTTACTCCACTACAATTATTTGAAAACGTTAGTTACTAGTTACTTTGGAGATTTTAATTTTGATTAGAAAACATACATTAACCACTTCAACCCTATACATTTTGGCTATTTTCAATAGATTTTGTACACATTTTGAACTTGTGAAATGGCACATTCTGCACAATGAGTACTTTTACTTTTGGTACAGGTACACCCTGCATCCTTGAATTTAAAAATGGAGTGCCACGATTTTTTCCCCCAGCCTAAAACATGATCATCAGGTATTATTATAATATAAGGAGGAAGAACTTTTGACCAAAAAGTGTACAGTATTTGTTAAAATCATGCTTTTATGTGGACACGCCCACCAGTTCATTAAGTATGCCTGGTTTGCCTGGTGGGTGGTGATGGGTGGTGATCCACCTGAACTGAAGCCGCACCCACAGCTGTAGTATATTACAGTTTATTTCATTGTCCCGTTTGACTGTCAAGGGTTCAGCCTCCAGGAAGAAACATAAAAACGACGGGTGTCTAATGAAGTACTGTCACCTCAAAGACACATGAAAAACTGGAAAAACACAAAAATTGTGGCACTCACTCTTTAACAGGACAGAATCTTGATAGAAAGACCTGCTGGTGTTTCCAGCACTTAAACTCTATATACAGTATAGCCTACTTAGTTGACCAGATTCCCAAGGGCTCTAGATACTATAGGCTCCCTCCTGTTTTTGCAGCTATTTTCTTAGAAGAAAATTGCTGATCTACAAGCACAAGTGTAACTCACAACAAGTTCACAACACTGTTGGCTCCAAAACACGAACACCAGGTGGTGCTAGAGGGTTAGAAATGTCAATGATGCCTTTCTGCTTTTCCGCTTGCCTGCCTCCACACTGTGGAGGTAAAAAAAAAACGAGTTCAATATATAAACAACATCAGTGCTCATTCATTTATAGCTTGACGGTTTTGTCCGTTCCTCCCTGTGCGTTCACAGCAGAAAGCCCTCTCTCTCTCTCACACACACACACACACACACACACACACACACACACACACACACACACACACACATTTTACTTATGATGAGCACTTTGCTGATTATGGGGGTATGATATAAGGGGTTACGGTTATTATATGCATATTGTCCTGTGTTTTTATAAATGTAGTTAGGAGGTAAATGTCGCCACACTGCAGTGGTAGCACATCTGTGTTAATTTATCTACAGTAATCCATGTGTCCATTTGGTAACATTTGTAGGCCTACATTATAACCTTAATCTTCAAGCTCAATGCGTTTCATTGGAAAGTGCCGTTAGCTTCTAGATCAGCTAGTTTGAAAAAAGAAATACCGGTATTCTTTATTTGTGTCTAAACAAAAAAATCTTAATATTCCTCATAACTGTTTTTAGGATTATATATTTTGTTTTTTACAAATATCTTTAACATTTTTTGATATATTGAAAAATGTAATCTATAATGACATGCCCAAAATAGTCATACAGTAATGCTACTGTGCAGCATTGCATTGAGAACTGTGGGTCAGTGTTGTTTGTGGCAGCAAATTTAGATTTTAGTTTTAGTCATAGTCTCTTGAATAGTTTTCATTTAGATTTTAGTCACCTGGAATGTCTCAGTGTTAGTCTAGTTTTAGTCGACTAAATATAAGATTTTAGTCGACTACATCTACAGTTGATTTAGTCGACTAAAATGTATTTTGACGGGCCTTGATGCTGTCGTAATGACTGGTTTTACACTTGCTGAAAATAGCCGATCTACAAGCTCACAAGCGAGCTGGTAGATCTGCTATTCAACATGCAACCAAGTGTAAAATGACTTATATGGATCTCTTGTCCACTAGTCCCTAGTTTTTATTTGTTGACGAAATTGTCAGTATATTTTGTCTTAGTTTTAGTCATCGTGGCTTAGTTTTTATTTAGTTTCCATTTAGTTTTCGTCAGTGGAAAAAGGTAGTCAACGAACATTTTTCGTCTTAGCTTTAGTCGAGGAAATCAACACTGCTGTGGGACTGGGTCTGTCCCTGCTCCCCACCGCCTGGCATTATCTGTCTGCTTCCACACTGCAGTTGTGTGGCTTGGAGCCAGCTGTTCCTTGTGCCGGTGTCCAGGCATGCAGGATGGACTACAATGGATGATACATGTCTTTTTGTTTCGCGCTGCGCCTCCCACACTGGTTTAAATAAATGGTGTCCGGCGTTGTTTTTGTCATTGGGAGTATGGCCAAATGTCTGAATATGCAGTATACACCTGTTCCTGCAGCCGTTTGGCATTTTGGCCTTGCTGGGAATAATAAATGGTGCGCGCTAGCAAAATAAAAAGAAGAAAAAAAGGGATTTGGTTTGTTGCTATGGATGGATGTGCTTTGTTGGTTCTTTCCTTTTTTGAAAAAGACAACCCCCCCCCTGTTTAGGAGCCCTGTGGAAATGGAGGTAGAAACAAATGCACTTTCATTAGTAATTTGAACTGACATCAAATCATGCATGGGCGCAAATGTAAGCACCATTATCTAATTTGTTCAAATCAGCTTCTTTAGAAAATGGCAAAGTGGCAAAGAAAATGATAAGATAACGACTCGTTATCATTAAGGTAAATCAGAGCAGTGAAGATGATTTTCGATGACAAGACGTCCCAGTTCGACCGGGACTGACCCGGCTTCAAGCTGGGTGTCCCGATCACAAATGTCTCTAAAACACAAAAAGATTATCTCATTTCCAACATTCAGAAATTGTCCTGGTTGGTTGTCACCACAATTAAAACAACACTTGTTTTGAGTGCTTTCTTTTGAAAGGTGCAGTCACTGCTAAGTTATAAAATAATTGTGCCCCATCCTGATGAAAACACCTTGTGTGAAAATGCAAAACAATGTAAAATAAATTGTCAAAAAGTAGCTAAAATAACTCACTGCTTGTGCTACAAGCCCGCAGCTTCAAGATCAACTGTTTTTTTGAATTTTATTTTTGGAATCGGACATACTGTAAGTGTTTATGGGTCCCAGTTTGGGTTTTGGAAAATGTGGTCATCCTCTGCAGAATGTGACTGCAGTCTGTTTCACTCATACAGTAACAGTACACACATTTACACTTAAACCCTACGGTAGTACAGACCTAAGATTCACCAGCCAGACATGAACCCATTTATTGTATTTGTCAAGGGAGCGGGAAGTGACTTATCCACCCCCCCCCGTATCCTACCAGATTTAATCAGCCATTTCGTTTTTTTGATGAAACTTTCCACAGAGCTCATGTTTACACTAGACTAGTGAGTATAGCACAATACATATTTTGAACATACAATAAAACAGTACTTCCATGTTAGAATATAATGTTATGATTCTATACGAACACAGAGGGATTCACAACTGGTTCTAAACTGCTATTACAGTGTTTTATAAACATGGGGTTCATAGAAGGTATTAAAACTCGCTTCTCTGACTTTGAACGTAGCGAACTGTGTGTGTGTGTGTGTGTGTGTGTGTGGGTGTGTGTGTGTGTGTGTGCAATGAGCCTATTACTCATATTTGTCTATTAATTTAGCTTCATCTTTCCCTGTGGCCTTCCTCCCAGCTTTGTTCAGCCAGCCCACTGCCCAGCAGATGTTTAGCTTGGTCCCGCTACTTGTCACAAGCACTTAGAGCCATTTCTTGATCTGTACTCTTCACGCTCCGTTTGCAGACGCCTGCATGCCGAAACAAACACGCCACACACGCACACAAAGTGTGAAGAAAAAAATAAGATGGTAATGTAAGACGATAGCATACGTAAACACCTATTCACGCAGACAATCCATCCGCACACATACGTAATGTAACCAAAACAAATTGCAGTTGTGCTTCTACTTCTACCAAGAATAATGGACACATGGTCGCTGCAGGACGTATAGTCCAGGCAAAGTAGCATTTCCAGACAGACTAATTAAAATAGAATTTTTTTCACCATAGATCATCTCTATGAGGTGTCTAGAACAACATACTAAAAGTCCTAAGAAATCCTAGATGCGGAAATATGTTTAATTCTCATCAATTCAAGATGTGTGCTAATACCTCGAGAAAACTAAACACCCTAATGGGCATTCTTTTTTCTTTTGTCCTATCACAATGAAACTTTCCACAATGAATCTTAACATGAAAACTAAACTTTTTTGTATTACAAGTTTCTCTGAAACTTAATTTGAATATGCAAATTCGCTTAATATATATTGAATATGCCCACATTTGCATATCACGGAAATTACTTTTCCCCAAAATGTATAATATTTACATTGTTGTTTGTTAATGATATCAAACACACTGATCAGACTTTCATGAACCATTTCATCAAAATATTGTGACTTCATAGAATAACATCAAAAACACCATTCATATGTATGACAAATGTATAAATCCGACAAATCTTCCTCCAACCATCCTACTGCTAATGGTTGATGGCAATGCTGCTTTTGGACTGGCCTCTAACCTGAAACCTGCCGGGCTTGGTTGTACCTACTGGGGGCATAACCCCCACCGGTATAGTCCTCAGGGTCACAGAGGCCAGGTGACCTACCTCTGGGAGGACATCCCCTGGCTGCAGCAGTGTCTCAGTCCATCCCAGTCTTTTTGTTCCTGTACTCTGCAGACGCACCTGAAGCTGTTGCAGGCCATCTCCCACCTCCAGGTAGACTCCATCACACATCTCCCACCTCCAGGTAGACTCCATCACACAGCTCTGTCACCTCCAGGTAGACTCCATTACACAGCTCTGTCACCTCCAGGTAGACTCCATCACACAGCTCTCCCACCTCCAGGTAGACTCCATCACACAGCTCTCCCACCTCCAGGTAGACTCCATCACACAGCTCTTTCACCTCCAGGTAGACTCCATCACACAGCTCTGTCACCTCCAGGTATACTCCATCACACAGCTCTCCCACCTCCAGGTAGACTCCATCACACAGCTCTGTCACCTCCAGGTAGACTCCATCACACAGCTCTGTCTCCTCCAGGTAGACTCCATCACACAGCTCTCCCACCTCCAGGTAGACTCCATCACACAGCTCTGTCACCTCCAGGTAGACTCCATCACACAGCTCTCCCACCTCCAGGTAGACTCCATCACACAGCTCTCCCACCTCCAGGTAGACTCCATCACACAGCTCTGTCACCTCCAGGTAGACTCCATCACACAGCTCTCCCACCTCCAGGTAGACTCCATCACACAGCTCTGTCACCTCCAGGTAGACTCGATCACACAGCTCTCCCACCTCCAGGTAGACTCCATCACACAGCTCTGTCACCTCCAGGTAGACTCCATCACACAGCTCTCCCACCTCCAGGTAGACTCCATCACACAGCTCTGTCACCTCCAGGTAGACTCCATCACACAGCTCTGTCTCCTCCAGGTAGACTCCATCACACAGCTCTCCCACCTCCAGGTAGACTCCATCACACATCTCTGTCACCTGCAGGTAGACTCCATCACACAGCTCTCCCACCTCCAGGTAGACTCCATCACACAGCTCTGTCACCTCCAGGTAGACTCGATCACACAGCTCTCCCACCTCCAGGTAGACTCCATCACACAGCTCTCCCACCTCCAGGTAGACTCCATCACACAGCTCTCCCACCTCCAGGTAGACTCCATCACACAGCTCTCCCACCTCCAGGTAGACTCCATCACACAGCTCTCCCACCTCCAGGTAGACTCCATCACACAGCTCTGTCACCTCCAGGTAGACTCCATCACACAGCTCTCCCACCTCCAGGTAGACTCCATCACACAGCTCTGTCACCTCCAGGTAGACTCCATCACACAGCTCTCCCACCTCCAGGTAGACTCCATCACACAGCTCTGTCACCTCCAGGTAGACTCCATCACACAGCTCTCCCACCTCCAGGTAGAATCCATCACACAGCTCTGTCACCTCCAGGTAGACTCGATCACACAGCTCTCCCACCTCCAGGTAGACTCCATCACACAGCTCTGTCACCTCCAGGTAGACTCCATCACACAGCTCTGTCTCCTCCAGGTAGACTCCATCACACAGCTCTCCCACCTCCAGGTAGACTCCATCACACAGCTCTGTCTCCTCCAGGTAGACTCCATCACACAGCTCTGTCACCTCCAGGTAGACTCCATCACACAGCTCTGTCACCTCCAGGTAGACTCCATCACACAGCTCTCCCACCTCCAGGTAGACTCCATCACACATCTCTCCCACCTCCAGGTAGACTCCATCACACAGCTCTGTCACCTCCAGGTAGACTCCATCACACAGCTCTGTCACCTCCAGGTAGACTCCATCACACAGCTCTGTCTCCTCCAGGTAGACTCCATTACACAGCTCTGTCTCCTCCAGGTAGACTTCATCACACAGCTCTGTCTCCTCCAGGTAGACTCCATCACACAGCTCTGTCTCCTCCAGGTAGACTCCATCACACAGCTCTCCCACCTCCAGGTAGACTCCATCACACAGCTCTGTCACCTCCAGGTAGACTCCATCACACAGCTCTGTCTCCTCCAGGTAGACTCCATCACACAGCTCTGTCTCCTCCAGGTAGACTCCATCACACAGCTCTGTCTCCTCCAGGTAGACTCCATCACACAGCTCTGTCTCCTCCAGGTAGACTCCATCACACAGCTCTGTCACCTCCAGGTAGTCTCCATCACACAGCTCTGTCTCCTCCAGGTAGACTCCATCACACAGCTGTCGCTACAATTATGTTGTGTCTTTCCTACTCCTTAAAGGTTTCACATGTGACATTAATTCATATATTTTTAATGTCACAATGACACAATCCCTTTAATGTTTTGCAAATTCATCCATCTTCATCCGCTCATCCGAAGTCGGGTTGCATAGAGTTCCAGACTTCTCTTTCCTGGGCCACGTTAGCAGGGGAACCTCCCCTGTTGTTGCTACCTTGTCGTGGTGGGGAGGCTTGTGTGCCTCTGTGACCCTGAGGACTATACCGGTGGGGGTTATGCCCCCGGTAGGTACAACCAAGCCCGGCAGGTTTCAGGTTAGAGGCCAGTCCAAAAGCAGCATTGCCATCAACCATTAGCAGTAGGATGGTTGGAGGAAGATTTGACGGATTTATGCATTTGTCATACATGTTTTTGATGTTATTATATGAAGTCACAATATTTTTATGAAATGGTTCATGAAAGTCTGATCAGTGTGTTTGATATCATTAACAAACAACAATGTAAATATTATACATTTTGGGGGAAAGTAATTTTCGTGATATGCAAATGTGGGCATATTCAATATATAGTAAGCTAATTTGCATATTCAAATTAAGTTTCAGAGAAACTTGTAATACAAAAAAGTTTAGTTTTCATGTTAAGATTCATTGTGGAAAGTTTCATTGTGATAGAACAAAAGAAAAAAAAAAGCCCATTAGGGTGTTTAGTTTTCTCGAGGTATTATCACACATCTTGAATTGATGAGAATTAAACATATTTCCGCATCTAGGATTTCTTAGGACTTTTAGTATGTTATTCTAGACACCTCATAGAAATGATATCTGTTGAAAAAAAAACTATTTTAATTAGTCTGTTTTTTGGGTCTAAAATGGGCTAGATTGCCTGGACTAGTATAGGCAGCTACCCCAGACAGCGTTCATTTAAATTACATTACAGATTAACCAGAACCATGCTTGGAAACAATTTGTACGCCGGTTCAAATTGGAATACATTTCAAGAGAGCATTATACTCTCTGAAACACAATTTACATAAGTGGTGCAATGATGACCATTATAGGGCCACGCCCCCTGCCTCTTGTTTGGTGGCTAATTCATCATTACAAGGCATGGAGTTAATGGGACCCACGGCTCGGCCCCATTTATCGCCATTGGGGAATGAAAGCGACATGCAGCGGGTGAGGGGTTAATTAGAAACAACTGAGGGGTCAGGGGTCGCGCGCAGGGTGCGTGTGCGCATCACGAGGGGTGTCGGGCTCCTCTGTGTGGTTAATAGGGGGGGGAGGGGTTGTAACGAGGGGAGGGTCTGCGAGGGGAGAAGATTTATCCGCGCGGGCTGTGACACCGGGGACAAATAGTGCTGATAGGTGAAGGCCCCTCCCTGTAGGGGACGAGCAGCCTGATGGATAGGTGGAGAGAGAGAGGGGGAGGGAGAGAGGGAGAGAAGGAGGGAGAGGGAGGGAGAGAGAGAGAGAGAGAGAGACAGAGCTTCAAGAGAGCGAGGCAGAGAGAGAGAGAGAGAGAGAGAATAATGGTACCAAACCACTGTCATTTATTTGAATGATTCCCCTGTTGATACCCAGCTAGGGCCCATAACCCCCCCCCCCCCCCCCCCCCCTGCTATCTGAATCTCTCCTCTCTCTGCTCCTCTCACAGTGCTCTCAGCGGTATCTTCCCAGCCTCTCATATATGTCGGCTGATAAGGAGAGGAGCAGGGACCCAACCCCCCCTCCTCCCCCACCCAAATTAATTTACAAGCAACGGTTGCGTTTTATGGGCTGATAGAATGGTCTTCATACAATGTAAGGACAGGGGAGCCGCGCTATCTTAGTAATTACACAAGCAGACTTCTGTCTCATCCCCCTTTCTCTACTCTCTTAATCACTCTTTTTCTGGCTCCTCTATATCTCTCTCTCTCTCTCTCTCTCTGTCTCTTCCCTCTCCCTACGCGCTTTCTCTCTGCTAATATGCTTATATGTGATTGCAGGACCTCGAGAGGTAACGTAACAATAACTCTCCAAGTATAGCAATGAAGAAATCAAGGCGGTGTTTGTTTCAGGGCAGTCGACGGCGGCTCTCCAGCATTTTCATAATTGCGTATCTGAGATTATGATTTTATTACCCATGTCTCTTCAGGGCTCCCTCTGTGGCGTAATGCTGAGGGAAGTGTAGTGAGAAATCGGCGTCGAATCATCTTTGAAACCGTCCACTGAGATGTCACACAGTTACATTTTAATCGTTCAATAATATTCTAATTACTTTAAACATGAACAAGTAACAGCAAGGTGTCCAACAAGGAGCTTGTGTCCTTAATTACATTTGATTCCCTCTGTGACTTTTTTAATTTAAATAAAAAAAAAGGTCTTTATTACTAAATGACTATAACAGATCCATCTTTTAACCACTTCTTAAACCCAACTTTGACGGAGTCCCCCAGTGCTACTACTAGGCCACAACTCCTTTCTCTGTACACTAAATATCTTCTCACCAGAAAAACGAGGGTGTGGTTAAATGAACCCATTAAGACCAGAAAAGCATCCGTGTCATTTTATATTATTTTATGATTTGGCTATTAAAAAAATAGCAGATATAAATTCCGTGCTATATACGCTATATACGCTCATAGCGTGCCACTACGTGCCACGCTATGAGCGTATATTGCTATTTCTGAGAAATCTAGAACATTTAGCAAATCACTGATATAGCAACACAATGTTTTTTCCTTTTTTTCAGAAAACAGTTTTAATAGGTTATCAAATGTTTATGCTCAGTAGTTTGTTTTCTAAAGTTAGATTTAGATCATACAGTAGAGCTGTTGTCTTCTCCCATTACTTGCGATTCACCAGCTTAAGGCCTTAACAGGCTTATATGCCACGCTATACAACACATAGAAGTGGATTATGGAAGTCAGTTTCCCGGTTAATGTAGCCTTTAGTTAGTGCTGCCGCGAGTGATTTATATGGAGGCTCAGGTTTGTATTGTGGGGGCTGGTATTTAGGCAGTGCATGTTTTAGCCCTCATGCTTCAAGGTCTCCCTACAATTCCTGTATGGTAAGGAGCTAAGCTCAGCGATCATGGTCGGCCTATACTGTACATACTTAAATACCAATGCCACAATGTAGACATACTCTAGTGGCTGGTACAAGTCCTTCATCAAAAGTGTATTTGAATAAAAGTTCAAAAGAATTGCCATTAAAAAGTAAAGCTAAAGTGTGAAATGGTCAAATAAAAGAAGCTACAATAAAACAGGGGTTAAAAAAATACATTGCAGAATATATATACAGTGAAGCTTAAGGCAGCAGCAAACGAGAATGTCTTTAGCAGATTTATCAAAAATAGCAATTCTACAAAGCTCATAGGCTTATACATCTGCTTACTTTGACTAGCCAAAGTATAAAATAATGTGTTTTAACTCAAATCTAAAAATTACACATGCTTTAATGGGTCTTAATGGGTGTCACTGGGTTAAAAGTTGTAGTTGTAGTTTTTTGGGAGTTTTCAGATAAAAAAAGAAAACAAACGCTGCTTCTCTGCGCTTAGTGTTGATTCTAGGGACATGGAGCAGACCTTTCGCAGATGACCTGAGAGGTGGAATAGTTCATGATACTGCGATCAGAGATTTGCTTTGACAAGATGGTCTTTCGTTTAATTTCTAGTCTTGGGCTTCATTTCTAGTCGACTACTGGAAAGGTGTCAAACTTTAAGGGCTGCAACAATGAAATCAAACTAATCGATTACAATATATATTTATTTTCAAAAAACCAAACAAAAATGTCTAAAATAGTTGTATAAGTGGTAATTATTAAGACTAATGATAGTTGCAGACCTACAAACTGTTTCTAAAAAGATGCTAATAAAGACGTGAGGAACACATAATCGCTCATAATGTCCCCATGTTGATATGCTCAACATTCTAAAAATTATCTGGCGTACAATCAAAAACTCCTTAGCAACAACTGTGGGATGATTGCGGAGCCAACATGGCTGCCCCAGAAAACCGCAAATGTGACAAAGCTCGCCCTGGTTATGCAATGGCAAAGTTCTGCCTATTTCCATTCTAGGGTTTTATGCAACAAAAAAAAATGAGATGGAGATGTAGATGTGCGAATCCAAAGGTGAAAACTCCATTAGCCTGAGTCAACCATGCAGTCATACCCAGACCCTAGTAGTGCCAGACAGCTCTGTAAATCAAACCTGTTTGCCTGGCTTCACGGAATAGCACAATACAAGTAGTGTATGTGTACCGACCGGGTACTAGCCTACACACACACACACACACACACACACACACACACACACACACACACTGGGGGCCTGGGTGGTATGGAGTGAGACCAGCTTGAACTAACTACTGACATGTGCACCTGTCAGACATGGGCCACTGAGTGTGTGTGTGTGTGTGTGTGTGTGTGTGTGTGTGTGAGTGTGTGTGCGCGTGTATTTGTGCATGTATTTGTGCATGTATTTGTGTACAGGCGTACAAGTGTGTTACGATAGCATATCCATTTTGACTATTCAGTATTGTATCGCTTCTTTCGACATATTTACAATTTTTACATGTCTCATTCACCCCGTAGTATCATGACACTTTGTCACCAAGTCGGATGTCTTTGCGCTTGCAAGTTGACCATGGCTAGACCAGTTCTAGCCATGGTTCACATGACGCGATCATGTTTCAGGGCTACTTCTGTTCAACTACCATTTGTTTTGAAAATAGAACGCATGCTGTGCTGTCCTCAAGGCGGAACTCGCCCTGCGGGCTCATTCATGACGTTAAACCACCCCCTCTCGTGTAATATTGCTTAATTCACGGGTGGCGGGTAGTGCTATAAGCGTCCTTATATGATATCTGTATAATTTGGGGAGGTGTGTGTGTGTGTGTGTGTGTGTGTGTTTGTGTGTGTGTGTGTGTGTGTGTGTATAGCAGTGTTGATTTCGTCGACTAATACTATGACGAAAAATGTTCGCCGGCTATCCTTTTTCACTGACGAAAACTAAATGGAAACTACATGAAAACTAAGCTACGATGACTAAAACTAAGACTAAATATATTGACAATTTCGTCAACAAATAAAAACAAGACTAAAATGTGACTAAAGGTGACTAGTGGACAAAAGATCCAGTATAAGTAAGACACAAGTCTATTTGTAAGACACAAGTCACTAAATCAACTGTAGATTTAGTCGACTAAAATCTACAGTTTATTCGAATAAAACTAGACTAACACTAAAACATTTCAGATGACTATAAAATGTGACTAAAACTAAATAAAAATTTATTCCAAAGACTATGACTAAACTAAAATCTAAATTTGCTGCCAAAAACAACAGTGGTGTGTAGTACTGTATGTGTGTGTGTAGACTGTATAACACAGACAGGTCAGAATATTAGGTATCCACCTAATCTGTGTATTGTTTATAATCTCTACTTCTTTTCCCATGATGGCTTCTGCTGTTGTCTGGCCCCTGCAAGCTATCTGGCAGGCTTACATGCAGAAGCACACTGTTATATAGAGACACACAGTCACACACACACACACACACACACACACACACACACACACACACACACACACACACACACACACACGGTTGTAAAGTAAATGGATTTGGAGTGTGTCCTCCCGTCCTAATCCGCTGGCCAGTTAAAGACTGACTGAGACCTAGCAGGTGCTAGACACTTGTCTGTGGAATGTTAGAGAGCCAGACCTCCCACCAGGACGGACACACACACACACACACACACACACACACACACACACACACACACACACACACACACTCACTCACTCACTCACTCACTCACTCACTCACTCACGCTTTCTCTCTGCCAAATATGGAGTGTCCATTTAACTCGGAGAGAGCAGGCTTATACATGCAGGAGCACGCCGTTATATTGGAGAGACACAATGCTCTGAATGGACACCTAATGAAAGGGACCTGGTTGCAATAACGTGTTCCTTCCACGCGCTGCGTCCTACCGGGGAAACTCCCCCCTGTCATGTGAAAAGAAGTGCCTTGGACTCATGCATAGAAGGAAGCATGAGGTCAGTACGTTGCTCTCCCCAGGTTGGCAGAGGGAGTGTAAGGCGTGTGAACTGAGTGGTGCAACTCCCCTCTCCCCCTGCCTCTCTCCGTCTGTCTCTCTCTCTCTCTCTCTCTCTCTCTCTCTCTCTCTCTCTCTCTCTCTCTCTCTCTCTCTCTCTCTCTCTCTGTAATTAGCAGGCAACAGTGCAACACTATCTATCTCTCTGTTTCTGGCCTTTTGCCCCTACTGGTACTCTAAACATAGTCACATAGGTTAGGACATAGTCGCATAGGTTAGGACGGACATTGCTGTTCCTTGGAGTGGTTACCACTAAAAACCACAAAAAAATGGGGTTACAACAATCGTGGGATAAAAATTATGCAATAAAAAAAAGGATATCTTCTCTGTAACATCCAGGAAAAGCTATTAGAATCCTGCAGAACCTGCAGTCAGGTTTAAACCCTCCCCTCCTCCCCCTCCTCAAAAGCATGAATTTGGGCTTCAACATTATCAGCTTATTAACACACAGGCTAAATGAGCTTGAATCAGCAGAAAAATGCTCGCCATACACGGCTAATGTAGATTAATGCTACCTGCCTGCCTCTTGGCCGTGGCTACGGCATGCAATTAAGAACAATAATCTCCTTTGATGGTGCGCTCTCTTAGCAGGCTAATAAGCTCAACTCCTGTCACTGCTCCAAATAGAAGATAATGGGGAAAGTTTGTTTAGGAGGCAGGTGGCAGTGCAGTGTTTTTTGTGCGCGTGTGTTTTATTGTTTATTGTAAGACAATGCAGCTTGTGTTGTAAGTCACTGCTTTATGTTTGTGTGTGATTGTGTGTAAGTGCATTTTGTGCATGCAATCATGCATACATGCTGTGTAAAGACTAGACCCCGTTAATACACCGGCACATATGTTTTTTCTTCGTATTGTGTGTGTGTGTGTGTGTGTGTGTGCGTGTGCGTGCGTGTGTTCAGCTATTCAGGTTTTTGGTGCATTTAATGATAGTCATAGTGCACACGGGGGAGAGACTGGAATGAACCCGGGGACTTGCTATCAGGCATCAGAGCCTATTTGGTATACGCACCTTAACCACTTGACTATCCTCAACCTTTGACAAATAATTAATGTACAGGGAAAAAGGGAGGGGACCGCTGGCGAATCCCGGTCCAACTAGATAGGGTTCAAGTGTCACAAGTTTGAGTCTACAAGTTACACATTTGATTCATATAAAATCACATGGAAAAAGGTGCTATTTCCTAACTATATGCGAATTTGCAGACCTACAGTATAACAATGTCAACCATCATCTTCACCATCGTTATCATCATCATCATCACGATGATATTTCAGGGCGTTGGCAATGGCGTCGGGCAGGCCCGTTCTGTTGTTGTTGTCGCCCGGTGCTTGGCGGGAGGCTAAACAAATCCACTTTTAATAAGGAGCTTGTAGCTCCTAATCCTCGCCCGCCAGCAGGTGAGGGCCAACATATGGGGCGAGACGACAGAACACACACACACACACACACACACACACACACACACACACACACACAGTACACACACACACACGCACAGTACACACACACACACACACACACATACATACACACACACACATACATACACATACATATACACACACACACACACACACACACACACACACACACACCGCAGCTGTCGCTTGTTTTCTGAGGCGAGACCGGAGCCAACAAGAACTCTGTGGGTCTGTGGGACTGGGAGCCCGGCCAAAACAGAGAGAGAGAGAGACAGAGAGAGAGAGATGGTGACTGAGATGGGGGACAGGGAGATAGGCAGCAAGGAGGAGAGATAGATTGAATCACAGGAAAGACGATGGAAACGGGAGGTGCTTAGCCAGAGCAAGGAATGAGGAAACCGTTCTATCTTCTCTCCTGTTAGTCCACCTATTACTATACTCTTTAATACATGACAATATTTCACACTGTGCCAATGTGAAAGGCTCTTATAATCCAACGGAGAAAAGGAGGGAAAAAAAGCAGTAATAACACAATATTTTTTAGCGCGCGGGAGCACGCAGCGTGCTCTTGCCTCGACTAATTCACTCCTGTGCTGTTTTGTAAACGTCGTGTGTTTGACGAGTAGGGGCTCGTTCATGGTTACTTTGCTCTTGTGTGCTGGGCGATAATGTTTCCAGTGAGCAAAAATCAATTTCTCCCCTGACTGATCTGGTCACACACACACACACACACACACACACACACACACACACACACACACGTGCACACACAAGCGTGCGCGCTTCATGAAGACACACGTCGTGTGTACGCACATATATACCAGCACACATACATAAATGCCCATGTAAGCTCACACAAACATGCATACAACTGCACAGGTAAGGATGCAAGACATGCATGCCCATATACACACACATGCGCGCACACACACACAAGTCTGGCTCACAGGGAAAACGCGCAAGCACACAAACAAACTCTGTGCATATTATTATTCACACATGATGCACAACATGCACATTCTCCCAGGTTAGCAGCCAACGTAGAGCATGTTTCACGTGTATGAGTGTTTTCTAAACAGGGTTTGCCCAATCATCGCCGTCACGTACATTCTCTTTACACAGGACACCATGCTCTCTGTACAGTAGCACGTATACTGTGTAGGCCTACTACACCTCTCTATATCGCTCCTTCTATATATATATGCTTTCTTCCTCCTTTTTCTCCCTCGATTTTTCAATCTTCTCCATTCTTCTCCCTCTCTGTATCTTTTTGTCTCCTCTCCTCTCTGTTTTCTATTCTATTCCTGCTCTCCTCCTCCTCTCCCCCTTCCTTTAGTATTGCTCTCTCTGTCTGTCTGTCTGTCTGTCTGTCTGTCTGTCTGTCTGTCTGTCTGTCTGTCTGTCTGTCTGTCTGTCTGTCTGTCTGTCTGTCTGTCTGTCTGTCTGTCTGTCTGTCTGTCTGTCTGTGTCTCTCTCTCTCTCTCTCTCTCTCTCTCTCTCTCTCTCTCTCTCTCTCTCTCTCTCTCTCTCTCTCTCTCTCTCTCTCTCTCTCTCTCTCTCTCTCTCTCTCTCTCTCTCTCCATTCTCAACACCCATTTCTTTCTGCCACTCGAAGGAAGAAGTGTGACAAATGGTGGTTAGCATGGAATCATGGCAGAGTGAAGTGGATAGAGCACCCTAAGCCCCCCCCTTCCCCTCCCTCCCCCTGGTTGTAATGTCCTGACACACTGTGAATCAGAGCCTCTTTTTCTGGGCCATCCATCACCAGCTCCGAGAGGCGACCCGCGGCCCAGCAGCATCTATGCCCAGGCACCGCCTTATTGATTACTCTGTGTGTGTGTGTGTGTGTGTGTGTGTGTGTGTGTGTGTGTGTGTGTGTGTGTGTGTGTGTGTGTGTGTGTGTGTGTGTGTGTGTGTGTGTGTGTGTGTGTGTGTGTGTGTGTGTGTGTGTGTGTGTGTGTGCGCGCGCGTGTGCTCATGCGTATGTGCTGCTATATTTGCGCGGACGATTTTACTGCTCTACACTTTTCCATGGAGCTATAGGTTTACGGTTGGACTTTTTCAATTTGTATTTAATTGCACATTTTTTGATTAGTAACCGGTCAACAGCCCCATGCACCCGGCGGCCGGCATGAAAATGAAGGCCCGGCCCTACATGGGCCCTACCTGGGCCCTACCCTACCTGGGCCCTATACCTGGGCCCTACCCTACCTGGGCCCTATACCTGGGCCCTACCCTACCTGGGCCCTATACCTGGGCCCTATACCTGGGCCCTACCTGGGCCCTACCCTACCTGGGCCCTATACCTGGGCCATACCTGGGCCCTACCTGGGCCCTATACCTGGGCCCTACCTGGGCCCTATACCTGGGCCCTATACCTGGGCCCTATACCTGGGCCCTACCTGGGCCCTATACCTGGGCCCTATACCTGGGCCCTACCTGGGCCCTATACCTGGGCCCTATACCTGGGCCCTACCCTACCTGGGCCCTATACCTGGGCCCTATACCTGGGCCCTACCTGGGCCCTACCCTACCTGGGCCCTATACCTGGGCCCTACCTGGGCCCTATACCTGGGCCCTACCTGGGCCCTATACCTGGGCCCTATACCTGGGCCCTACCTGGGCCCTACCCTACCTGGGCCCTATACCTGGGCCATACCTGGGCCCTACCTGGGCCCTATACCTGGGCCCTACCTGGGCCCTATACCTGGGCCCTATACCTGGGCCCTACCTGGGCCCTATACCTGGGCCCTATACCTGGGCCCTACCTGGGCCCTATACCTGGGCCCTATACCTGGGCCCTATACCTGGGCCCTATACCTGGGCCATACCTGGGCCCTACCTGGGCCCTATACCTGGGCCCTATACCTGGGCCCTACCTGGGCCCTATACCTGGGCCCTACCTGGGCCCTATACCTGGGCCCTACCTGGGCCCTATACCTGGGCCCTACCTGGGCCCTATACCTGGGCCCTATACCTGGGCCCTATACCTGGGCCCTACCTGGGCCCTACCTGGGCCCTACCCTACCTGGGCCCTACCTGGGCCCTATACCTGGGCCCTATACCTGGGCCCTATACCTGGGCCCTACCTGGGCCCTATACCTGGGCCCTACCTGGGCCCTATACCTGGGCCCTACCTGGGCCCTATACCTGGGCCCTACCTGGGCCCTACCCTACCTGGGCCCTATACCTGGGCCCTACCTGGGCCCTATACATGGGCCCTACCTGGGCCCTACCCTACCTGGGCCCTATACCTGGGCCCTACCTGGGCCCTATACCTGGGCCCTATACCTGGGCCCTACCTGGGCCCTATACCTGGGCCCTACCTGGGCCCTACCCTACCTGGGCCCTATACCTGGGCCCTACCTGGGCCCTATACCTGGGCCCTACCTGGGCCCTATACCTGGGCCCTATACCTGGGCCCTACCTGGGCCCTATACCTGGGCCCTACCTGGGCCCTATACCTGGGCCCTATACCTGGGCCCTATACCTGGGCCCTATACCTGGGCCCTATACCTGGGCCCTATACCTGGGCCCTATACCTGGGCCCTACCTGGGCCCTATACCTGGGCCCTAAAATATATTTCACTATAGTTTGTTTTACGAGTTGTATGTGTGTTTTCTGATGTACTGTTTAATTGTCCGTCTCAATGACTAACATTGTTTTAATTAATAATTAAGGCTTACATTAGTGTGTTTTAGAAAAGAACACACAAAGTACACAGAAAATACGCAGGTTTCTGCCTGACAGATGTGAGACCGTCTGGGATTTAGGATCGTGATATTGTGATTATGGCATAAGTTTTGTCTTTTCAGTTTTAAAGACTGGTTTAAAGGTTAAAGTTATAGGTTGTAAGCTGTAGTCAATGTGAATCAATCAGTGGTCCTCACGTGTGTGTGTGTGTGTGTGTGTGTGTGTGTGTGTGTGTGTGTGTGTGTGTGTGTGTGTGTGTGTGTGTGTGTGTGTGTGTGAGCACATGCATGTGAGAGCGTGCAAGTAAATGTGTGTGTGTGCATGCCCTGCACCTTTGATAGATTTTAATGGTGAACTATTGATTTCTGCCAGACCCCAAGGTGTGAGCAGAGCAAGCCATGCAGCGGCCATTTGTTGAGTAATACCTACCGGACACTGTGCTTTCACTGCTCACTATTCATCACTCAGAGACAGAGAGAGAGAGAGAGAGAGAGCGAAGGACAGACACTGTGTGTTGGTGTGGGTTGTTATTGAGTTGGGGGGAAAAGAGAAAGGGGCTGCAGAAAAACAGCCCCTTAGAGGAAGTAATCACACCGGAAGTAATTCTCTCTCTCTCTCTCTCTGAAAGTGAGACTTGACAATGAGCATCTTTAGTTTAAAAAAGAAAAAAGTGTGTAATATCCCTTCATGTATCTATCGCTCCCTGTGCCTCCCTCCCTCCTTCCATCTTTCTCTCTCTCTCTCTCTCTCTCTCTCTCTCTCTCTCCTGTTTCATTTAAAGTTAATCTGTTGCATTGCAATTCAATGCTCTCTCTCTCTCATCTCTATCTCTTTCCCCCTAGCTACCCCACCACATTTCTCTTTATCCTCCCTCTCTCTCTCTCTCTCTCTCTCTCTCTCTCTCTCTCTCTCTCTATCTCTCTCTCTCTCTCTCTCTCTCTCTCTCTCTCTCTCTCTCTCTCTCTCCCTCCCTCCCTATGTTCACCTGTGATAACACAGCGGGTTGCTTAATAGGAACCCATCAATCACAATGAGGGTTCCAATTTTGTCCGGGCCGGTGTCTCTGCTGTGTCTCCCGGCTCTGCTGTTTAAAGAGGTTCATAATAGCGCTGATAACATAGTTCCGTAGAAGAAGCCCCTCTGATCCTCACTCTCAGGGACACTCCCCCCCCCCCCCCCCCCCCAGCACCATCCCCCCCCCCTCCTCCTCCTCCTCCAAGAGCCTGCATGCGCTCTCCTCTCCTCCCTCCTACCCCGGGATTGCACCACAGCTGCAAAGTCAGCATCTCTTTTATGGAAATTAATGGAGAATCTGACGAGAGAGAGAGAGAGAGAGAGAGAGAGAGATTGGGGGGGGGGGGGTGTTGGGTGTAGGCTTGTCAGTGCTTACATACACAGATGTGGAGAAGGGGAAAATGGCTGATTTTGGTTTTGATTATCTGGCTTTACCTAATGATTTTTGCTCCACCGCCCGTCTCGATTATGCTCGCATGCAGGGAAGAGGTACTGTGTGTGTGTGTGTGTGTGTGTGTGTGTGTGTGTGTGTGTGTGTGTGTGTGTGTGTGTGTGTGTGTGTGTGTGTGTGTGTGTGTGTGTGTGTGTGTGTGTGTGTGTGTGTGTGTGTGCGCGCGTGCACGTGATGAGGACCAGGGTATCAGCCTGGTCCAGGTAGAAGATGTAATACAGCATGCGTACAGCAAACTCAGCATTACCACTTTACCACTGTGACAGTCCTCAGATTAATACAGCACTCACTATACTCTACTTTGCATCTATTCATTGTAGCAACAACAACATATTTTGCAGGTCAACCTGCGTTGTGAATTTACAAGTAGATCTGATATTTTCACAATATTTGGAACCAAGTCAAACAAAATTGAAAGTCTTAACTCCTACAATTTCTAAGTGCTTATATCAGGGTCCCCAACTCCCCATGCAGTTCACATATGATTATTTTGGTTGGTCACTTGACTCACAATGTGCCGCAATGCATTGTGCATGCTTGTACATGTAGATCTGCTATTGGCAACTGGAGTGGGACTGCTTATGGGGGTTCATGTATTTCCATAACTACAGTACAGTATTCTGAAAAGAGCATACCCTTGAGTATGTCAACAAAAAGCATTTTTTTTTACCGTGTTTATTCGCCTTTTCTTTTTTTTTTTTTTAAGATATTTCTTTGCGGCTTACGCCTTTTATTGATTTTTGAAGGGACAGACAGTAGGCTGACAGGAAACGGGAGAGAGATGGGGGGATGACATGCAGTAAAGGCCGTGTCGGGTTCGGGAGTCGAACCCGCGGCACACTGCGACTGGATTACCAGTCCGGTGCCCAGACCGTTACGCCACGGCCTGGGCCTTTATTCGCCTTTTCACCTGAGAAAGACGTGAAGTCATAGTCGCTTGAAAGGGATTGTCTGGAATCCTGGATGAATAGTCATTTAGCACATTGTAAGTGTTTTGGCTAGAACGGCCAGAAGGGGGCGCAAAACCCCTGGTTTAGTGTCACTGAAGGTTATAGCTGAACAAGAACTGCAAACCCCTGAGTCTCAGTTCAACACAGTGGTTCAGGCAACCTTTTCAGGCTCTGAGTGACCCCTCCAAAATAATCATATTTAAACCATTCAGGCCTGACATAATTTTTTTTGAATGTCTTCTAAATCATGACAGTTTTCTGAAATACCTATGTTTCTATATCAGTGGTGGCGGTGCTCAATATTTATAATATATATTCATATATATTCATGTCAAAAAATGTAATTGGCCGCCGTCCCCCTTCTGAAAATGTGTTGTTCCAGGGACCTCCCACCCTATAAGCAAAGATTTGATTTAAAAACAATATATATTCAAAGATTTGTGTCACATTTTCACGATTTTAAAAAAATAGTGCTATTTTTCAGTATAACATAATGCTTAAAACACCAAGAAGGGTTCTGGAATGTAGAAGGCATTACATTTAGTTTGACTCTGTTCCACAGATAAATATTGTAAATATAGCAGATGTACAAGCTCACGACTCGTAGATGGCTATTTTCACAATTACTGTTTGCCTCATTCTTACATTATTTGACAAGTTGGCCGCAATTCTTTCAGTTTTCTTTGCCTTTTTTATTTTTATTTCTTTCATGACATTTTACTCTCACCTGTAGGGGACTGGCCAAAAACCATGTGGAGACTGGAGACCCCCCTGGGGGTCCCGAACCCACAGGTTTAACTGGGTGGAACCCATATGGGTCCAGTTTGCAGACCTGCTGCGAGGCGATCAAGACCCTCAGCCCCACTCACTCACAGCTTTAAGGAGGGAGCGTTAGGGAGCTGCTATACCTCTACGTTAATGTTAACCCATTCAGGGCGGGAACCCCTTTTGGTGTTAGCATTATGTTATGCTTTAGCTATTGAAAAATAGCAGATCTACAAGCTCATAGCGCGCCACCGAGTGGCGCGCTACGAGCTTGTAGGTCTGCTATTTTAGAAAAATCGGAAGGACGACTGATGTAGAAACATAGCCTTTTCAGAAAACCGTCAGGATGTAGAAAACATTTTTAGAATCTGATCTCAGGTCAAAAAAAATCCTGACAGTTTTCTGAAAAAGCTATGTTTCTATGTCAGTCGTTCTTTGATTTTTCAAAAATAGCAGACCTACAAGCTGGCGCGCTATGAGCTTATAGATCTGCTATTTTTGCACCAAAAGGGGTTCCTGTACAGAATGGATTAAGATATCTACTCATTTCAGCTGACTGTCACCGTGGACTCAAATATCGGAAGGATCAGGTTATTGAAGTGTGTTAATGGCTGGTAATTATTGAGTTATTTATTGATGATCATTTATTAATTATTGTAATCGGTATAGTAAACTAGTTAAAAGTTTAAATATAAAAAACTTTAATATAGCGCCGTTACAAAAGACTGAATCCTCTAACTCTATAATGAGACAGAATCTTATATTTAAAAAAAGAAATCATCAAAAATAAAGCATGTACTAGTTTTTGATCAATAATATTAAACGTTACACGAAATACACGATTTACAGTTGGAAACAAAAGTACGGTCCAAAGGGTTTATTTTATTTACACTAAAACACAAACCTAATTAAATTAATGTTATTTCACCGAGGCTGCGTGTGTACAGTACATGTGTATATATATATATATATATATATATATATATATATATATATATATATCTTTATATATTTTTTAAGAATAAGGATTCCAGCACAGGTTAAGTAGATCAGAGGCGGGGACAATGGCCAACTTCCTCTCTGCTTGTCACCTATTGTGTCCCGCGCATTGGAGGATTAAACCTGTCAATCAAGGCTTGTATCCCATGTTGTCCTGGCAACCGGACAATAAAACGGCCCTCTTCCAGACTTAACCCGTTAAAGAGATTTTAATGGCATTTTACTGAGACAGGGGGGGGGGGGAGACAAATTATAAAATACATGCACCTTGCATGCTGTATATAGGCCTATAGGCCTAATGGTTAAACAATAACTGTTAACAACAAATTGAAATCACATCTGTGTGTACAGTACTGAAACTGAGCAATTTGCAGTAACATATTTTATTATTTTTAGAGATAGAAATCTAACCCTTTTTAAGTCTTCAAGTGTAACAGAGAGAAACACAGCGTTGCCAATAACACGTGTATATATATATACACGATTGAACACTGTGCTTCCAGGAATTTATCAATCCATGGAGATCTCTCTAATGTGTGTGTTTTGTTCCATATACGACATTATGACTGGAACTTTCCATTATCCTACCGTATATAGCCTGCAATATTCTATTGATGACTCTTTTTTTTACTAACCAAACACTCGAGAAGTGTGTTTTTCTTTTACATTATATATATCAACAAATTGATTAACCTTTTCATCATATTGAAGACATCATACTTAGTCTACAAGCTTATGACGTGTTTTTTATTTTACATCATTTGTAACCTTTCGGGGAGAGAAAGGGAGAGAGGGAGAGGGAGAAAGGGGGAGAGAGAGGGAGAAAGGGGAGAGAAGGAGAGGGAGAAAGTGGGAGAGAGAGGGAGAGAGGGAGAAAGGGGAGATGGGGAGAGAGAGAGAGATGGAGAAAGTGGGAGAGAGACAGGGAGAAAGTGGGAGAGAGATAGGGAGAAAGTGGGAGAGAGAGAGGGAGAAAGTGGGAGAGAGAGGGAGAAAGGGGGAGAGAGAGAGGGATGGAAAAAGTAAAAGGATGGAAGAGGAGAGAGAGGCACCGGTTGCTGAGTAGGGGCAAAAGAACAAAGTTCTTCCCTCGGCTGGCCGAGCATCGCAGACATCAAAGTGAAGACATTGTTTAGGGGGGAACAATGGCTGCCGTCACAGTCCAGGAGCGTGTGTGCGCGCGCATGTGTGTGTGTGCGCGCGCATGTGTGTGTGTGTGCGTGTGTGTGTGTGTGTGCGTGTGTACGTGTTGCACGTTTTCTCTCGCCTCCCAGAATCCCCCTCTCCGATGGTGGAATCAGTTCATATTGAAAGCCTCCCCAGAACAATGTAATCCAGATAGGCCTCAGAGGGGAACCTCACAGAGGCCCCGCCAGCAATGAGAAACAATAACCTTATTTTGATGATGCTTTGATGGAAAGAGAGTACACATCATCACAGTGTTAATTGAAAGTGCAACAAAAACATTGCCCCCCAGGGTCCGGATTGCACTCTGTGTACTGTGTACCCTGACTTGAGTTTGACTCAGTGATATTATTGGTTCACTGCAGTACATTGTTTTTAGTATTCACTATATTTTTATTATTATTGTAGATGAATTCTTCCCTTAAAGGTAGGGCACGTGAGCGTGACATTCTTTTGTTACAATGTAGTGTTAAATATCTCTATATTCTGATAGTATTCATTGCTGTATAGAGTGTTTGTTCAGTAACCGGGGAGAACCCGTCTCTCCAGCCCTTTAATAAACAGACAAAGCATTTTCAGGTCGGGATACCAATTTTATCCAATCAGGAGAGATAGAGATGGACGACGTGATGACACAATGCAATGAGCAGAGACAATTGGAACTGATAAATGGATACTCTCTGGTGAATGGTTGAAGATCTGCAATTTATTAAAAAGCTGGGAGATTTATGCTACCTTTTAATTAGCTCAGCTACTATTTTTACTCAAGTAAAGGTAGCAATATACCACAATATTAAAATACGCTGTTAGAAGAAAAATGCCTGTATGCTAAATATGTTAAGTACAAAAGTATTGGAATCAACATATTCTTAAAGTACCGAAGTCGATACAAGCTCACAACGGGTTGCATCAGCCTTGTTGATCAGACATTTCCTAATGGATTATGTCGTAAATGGGGCCAAATTAGTTAACTTGTGTTTTGTATTTATAATCTAAATGTACAAAGTAACCAGTAGTAACTAAAGCATTCAAATAATTATCTTTGAGTAAGAAGTATAATGTATTTTTTATAAATAGAAATTCTAAAGAAAAAGTACCAAATTGTATAAGAATCTGTCATTTTAGATTTTAGCTACATATAACATACATGTACGTCTTTCCAAAAAGCATATATATAGGCCTACAAGCTCAAGCTCACTTGAAAGTGTGAAACATTTTAACACAATTATTTTTGATCCCTGGCACAAAACATTTTCAGATGGGGGTGTTACATACAATACATTGTGGGGTCCTGGGCACGAAACCGTTTGAGAACCATTGATTTGTTTTTAGAAGGCATTTGTAGAATCAGCCTCAGGTCTTAACCCATTTAGACCTGAGGACGATTCTACAACTGTCTTCTAAATCATGACAGTTTTCTGAAAAACAAGTGATGTTTCTATATTAGTGGTTCTCAAACATTTTCATGTCAAGGACCCCCACAAATTATATGTAATTGTAATTGGCCTCCGACCCCCATCTCAAAATGTGTTGTTCCAGGGACCCCCCAGAAGCAAAGATTTGAGTTAAAACGTTCGCTCTGAAAGAATATCGAAATTTGCGCCACATGTTCACGATCTTTCAAAAATAGCAGCTCTACAAGCTCGTAGCGCGGCACAGATCTGCTATTTTCCAATAGCTAAAGCATAACATAATGCTTTAAAACACCAAAAGGGGTTCCAGCCCCAAGGTAAAACAACAGTACTTGAGTAGTAGATGTACTCAGTTATTTTCCCACCACATTCACACAATGCAGCCCCAGTACTAGTGGAACATCTCCTCAGTCAGCTGCATGGCAGCATATGGGAATGCCATCACATTGTGGTCTGCTGTGTTGACATTCTCATAACCTCTGCATGTCCATATAGCCTGCCTCACACACACTCACTGACACTTCAAAACCATAGATGGACTGCTGGGGAGAATGAGGAGCATGGAGAGGGGGGAGAGAGAGAGAGATTTATTTGTATTTTTTAAAATAGATTTTTGAGAGATGGAAAGAAACAGAAGCCCAACGAGTGTGAGAATATGATCATTAAATTGAGCAGTAAGCTTTATTGCATTTTTTTTCTCCTTTTGATATTAACCCATTTAGGCGAAATTAAAAAAATGTCTTCAAAATCCTGACAGTTTTCTGAAAAACCTTATGTTTCTGTATCAGTGGTGCTCAATATTTCATGTCAAGGACTGGAAAAATTATATGTAATATGCCTCCGCCCCCATCTGAAAATATGTTGTTCCAGGGATTTAAAAAAAATAGCAGACCTACAAGTTTATAGCGCGACACTCGGTGCCGCACTATGAGCTTGTAGATCTGCTATTTTTCAATAGCTAAAGTATAACATAATGCTTTAAAACACCAAAAGGCGTTCCCGCCCAAAATGGGTTAATGGTGGAGCCATGCATTGTCAATAAAGACCAAAGTCAATGACTCAATGTAATATAATAAACGTTGTGTATGTACAGTAACAACCTTTCTTAACAAACTTACAAAGTGCTTGTGTAAAAAAAAAGAAAAACATTAAAATAAAACTGTAACCCTAATTATATATGTTTGAACTCTGGCATCCCCTGTTCTAGGAATGTCGTAATTCTGTGAAAATGGGCAGATTAACGAGCTCACAACGCGTCACAAGATTTGATTTATAGGGACAAAAGGAGTGGACCTAGACCTCATGAGGACTCCGCTTTTAGTGGTTAACAGGCCCTTGCAAAATTTCAGAATTCAGATAAAAATAAAGTTTCAGCTTGAGTTCTTTTGCAAAAAAAATTGGGATATTTCATTTTAACGAGGATAATTAGTTCTCTCTGTGATCCGTGTCATGTTAAAGGAGAATTCCATGCTAGAAGGCTTTCTTACCTTTATTTGTAGTTGTTACGTCCCCACCAAAGAGGTCCAGGTGTTATTTTGTGCAAAAGCGCATTATTGGCTATTTTCCCTACCATAAGCCCTCAATGAATTGCATTCAATTGAATGTGGCATTGGGGTGTTGTGCTAATTTGCTTATTTCCATCGCTCAAAAATCTTATTTTTTTGTATATCCTCTCTTCATAATGTAAATAGTATCCCAAGCGGCACACTTTACTACTTATTCGATGGAAATAAGTGAATTAGCACAAAAACCCAACCCCCATTAATAATAATAATAATAATAATAATCTTTATTGTCCCGAAGGATATTCATCTTCACAGGTCTGTTCAACACCAACAACAAATAATGCACTTTTGCACAAAATAACACCTGGACCTCTTTGGTGGGGACGTAACAACTACAAATAAAAGGAAAGAAAGCCTTCTAGTATGGAATTCTCCCTTAAGGTTTAATCTGAAGATGCATTGTGGGCCAACATGACTTCAGTCACTTGGCCAGAGAGAGGTTGGCAGACATCCTCTTAGTAGAAAAACCACATCCAAAATATCCCTGCATGCGCTATGGAAGCCAAGCGTGAGACGTGTGTGCTCAACATGCAGTGTACACTGTACAGGTCAAAAAAGCACACTGTAGCTACTAAATAAATGTGGTGATTCATGGTACTTTTGACAGCCAGAGAACCAGTCCGACCTTGCCTGGCACTCAGCTGGCAGTTATGCATATAGCATATTATAGAGTAGGCAGACACTGGCAATACACACAAAAAGTATTCCAAGTATTGTTTTGATGCTCATACTAACCAGTTTTGTTTTTGGCAGCACATTTTGATTTTAGTTTTAGTCGTAGTCTCTTGAATACATTTTAGTCACCTGGAATGTTTTCTTTTTTTCTTTGTTTTTATTCAAAAGTTTTCCTTTTTTTTTTTACACCAAATAATAATGAACAATCGAACACAAGTAAAACATACGACTAAATGTCATAAGATTTTAGTTGACTAAATCTACAGTTGATTTAGTCGACTAAAATGTACTTTGGTGGGCCTTGATGCCGTCATAATGACTGATACACTATTTACACTATTTTCAGCATTCAAACAAAGTGTAAAATGACTTCTACTGGATCTCTTGTATAGTCCCTTCCTAACATTTTAGTCTAGTTTTTATCTGTTGACGAAATTGTCCATATATTTAGTTTTAGTCATCATAGCTTAGTTTTCATGTAGCTTCCATTTAGTTTTCGTCAGTGAAAAAAGGTTAGATTCATTTTAGTCGACGAAAACAACACTGATACTAACCTTAGGAAGTATTATGTTGGTTGGTTTAGCACACTGTTTCCCAAACACTGGGGTCGGGACCCATTTGTGGTTTGCGGACACATTTGGTTTTCATGGTTATGATTTCAAAACATTTTCAATAAAACATAATCAAAAAAACTAAAGTAAAAACATTGCATTAAAAACAAAATTCAATGATTTCAGAAATAAAATGATTTTCAGAAATAAAATAAAATCACACCCGTGTGATACAAGCTCACAATGCATTATTTAAGGTGTTTTACATTTTTAATTTTAATTTTAGAGGTCAATTATATTAATGTATTAAGGCGATTTATTCATTAACAAGGGATCCTTTTAGAATCTCCACTTGCTAAACAGAGAATCAATGAAGACCAGGAATATTGACAGTAAAACACACATGTGCGTGCCGCGCACAGTGACACACACGCACGCACGTGCATGCTCGCAAAAGAGAAGGAGCAATTAACACTAACATTAATCACGCCTTATTAGCGGAGGGCTGTGTGAATGCTTACAGCATTGAGCGCTCGGTTCGTTAATGAGACTCATTAGTGATTTAATGAAGTCAGGTTAAGTTGAAACAAGAGGGTTGTGAGGCGGGGTGGCGGGGTGTTGAAAGATAAGAAATATGATTTCATTATTCTATGTCATGTGCTCATTTCAATGCCGTTGAAGACACATACTGTACCTGCATGGACACAGAAAATGAAATAACTTTGGTACACTGCTTGGAGGAGAATATGTGAAATGATAAGTTACTAGATGTTATCCTAAAGTGTCAGTATTGGCCGATAATTTACTATGCAGTCCAGTCCATCCATCGTCAACCGCTCATCCGTAGTCGGGTCGCGGGGGCAACAGCTCCACCAGAGAGCTCCAGACTTCCCTCTCCAGAGCAACATTAGTGACTTCCTCCTGGGAGATTCCGAGACGTTCCAAGTAGGGCTGACCCCAAAAAATCGATTAATCGACGTTCAATCGATACGCACGGAAATCGATTTTGAAATTTTGAATCGAATAGTCATTAAAAAAAAGCGTCCCCTTTTGGTCCGCGAGACGGCCCATTTTGGTCCGCGAGCCATGCTCTGCACTAATATAAGTAGCCTACGGTAACTAACTATAATATTGCACTCTCAGAGACAGAGACGCTTTTTTGGTTGTGCGAACACGCCTGCGAGACAGTGATGTCTTTGGAATGGAACGGCTTTTACGTCTCTCTCTCTCTCTCTCTCTCTCTCTCTCTCTCTCTCTCTCTCTAAGCATTTCTTTCTCTCTCTCTCTCTCTCTCTCTCTCTCTCTCTCTCTCAACTACCGGTATTTAATTACATTTTTTCATTTTGCACCAATAATATAGGCCTACTGCCATGTCTTAAAGCGCAAATAACATGCATTTTAAAACTGCTTTTAATATTTAATAATCATATTGTCTATGTCCCTCAAAGTTATTTCTAATGGTTTGAGCCTCAATCACCACTCTGATATAACCAGGCCTTGTCAATTCTTTCTGGACTTTGAAAGCAGTTTTAGCTGCAGTACCACACTGTCCTGAGGTGGAGAGGGTGCTGATATGCAGATTATTTAATATTTGAGTCATTATAATACTCATGCTAGATAATACCATTGTTTCCATTCCATGCCAGCTTGGAAAATCAACAATGGTGGACATTGTAAACAAAGTGGAAATGCAAATTTGCAACTGAAGACTGAAGAAAAGGAGGAATTATACAAAGTAGGGTGACATTGATGACATCACGATGAGACCAAAATCAGTCGAGCTGTTTCTGAGAGCAATTTCCATTAAAACACCCATATGATATGAAAGCCTGATTGTTCAAAATTGGTTATTTGTGGGGATAGAAAACACACATGGGAGCCCCAAAAACACAAAATAAATTGAAAAAGTTGAATTTTATGTTATAGGTCCTTTAATACAGTGTTCCTTTTTACAAATAAAATATGCACAGGTTGATCACAAAGTTAGTGTGGTATAGGCTATAGGCTACTTTGATGGGAATGAGATTAAGAACACCTGCCTGCATGGGTGCTGTGCGAACAGTGAATAATTATATAGTTTCTTACCTCGTGGCTCGTGCCATGGTTTGAAAGAAAGAAGAATTAAATAAATCCAATAAATATAATCCAAGGTTTGTTTGTCTGGAGAATGGACATCCAACACTATGTTATATATATTAAAGTAAGTAAGCGGGTCATTGTGCTGCAGAGTGAGAAGCTGCTCCTCTCAGCTAATTGATCTGACCTATATATATTTGCGCAACTGACTGGCATGAGGTAGCCTAGTAATTATACTTATTTGGCAGCACCTGCAATTCAGTAACCTATACACATTTCAAAGGCTTTCATATGCTATTAATATTTTTTCTAATAAGGTTTGTCCTTAAAGATAGAAATGTGATGATTTTTGTATAGTTTTGGATATTAACAAATTAATTATTAAAGCACAGGGCCTCGCATTTCTCCCAGGCAGCTATGCTTGCGAGCCATATGCGTGTCCCTCGCATGCAAGCACTCGTCTCGCTGCTGTCATAAAGCCTCGATTAAATGACGCTTTATTTCAGTTAATGTTACGGCAAGAGGAGAAGAAAATAAATCCGTTAGTTACTTCGTTTACACTTGACAGCGTGTGTTGTTTTGAATGGTAGCCAAACTGTTAATTTTATTAAGTTTTTTTAGTTTTTTGTTCCATAGAGAGCCTAGAGGGTTTGATTGATTTAAGAGTTACGATCGGGTGGTGTTTTTTTTGGTGTTTTCACATCTTCAGTTTCAATCTGAAGAGAAGCAAAATGCCTTTCGTTTACAATGTCTGGATTATACATTTTTTTATTTGAGAGGTAATGCCTGTGTCAGGCAGTTTTATTTAATGTTGACTTGTTACGGTCGGATGTTTGATTGTAAGACTAATTATTTGTGCGTCACTGCTTTCATGAACGCTGCTACAATTGGGCGAAAGCAACAGTTGTTGCTTATCGTTTAAAATAAATGAGACCAATCCAAGCATGCGTTTCTCTCTGCTATATCGTTGTTTAAGCCAAATTCATTGTGAGTCACCCCCCCCCTCCCCCGTTGCGTTTCGAAGCGTCGATCATCAAAATCGTGATCGAAGGTCAGCCCTAGTTCCAAGGCCAGTGAGTCGAGGTGTTTCCTCTAACTGCGACCTTGGTCTGCCCAAGGGTCTCCTCCCAGTGGGACGTGCCTCGAGGACCTCCCTAAGGAGACGCCCGAGAGGCAGATACCCGAACCACTGTAGTCGTGTGTGTTAAACCCTCTTCGGACCAGACTTTAAAAAGTACTTAAAACACAATCTATGCCAAACCCGGGATTTCTCTGCTCAATAAAAATATATTGTGACCTCCCGGTTAGCATATTAACGTTTCTATTGCTAGATTACGGCTGTGACTCTGACTCGAAAATGGCAGATTACTACTTCCGGGTTCACGGGGGCAAACCAGGGTCTTCTTCGTGGCCTTTTTCGTGCATTCTGCTGGCACTTGCTCCAGAGTGGTACCTTGGAAATTGATAATGAAAGTTCTGTTTCTTTCTTTTTATTTAAAAAAAATGGCATATTACAGAACGGTTTCAGTGCAGCTACAGGAGATGGACACTGGAGACAGGGGGGTGGGGGGGGGGGGCTCTGTCTACTATGACTACAATATTATCCAATTTAGACCTGATGTCGAAAAGTAATTTCTGACAGTTTTCTGAAATACCTATCAGTATCAGTGGTGCTCAATATTTCATGTCAAGGACCACAAAAAATATATGTAATTGGCCACCGACGCCCATCTGAAAATATGTTGTTCCAGAGACCCCTCCAGAAGCAAAGATTTGAGTTAAAAACGTGCCGCATTTTCACGAGTTTTCAAAAATAGCAGACCTACTGTACGAGCAAAAATAGCAGACCTACAAGCAGACCTACAAGACCTAACATAATGCTTAAAACACCAAAAGGGGTTCCCGCCCAGAATGGGTTATACCAGTGCAGAAAAACGATGTGCCTAATTGTTTCCTGTTCCCTGCGGTTTGGAGTAGTTGATGGGGTGTTTTGTGCCCCTTTGAGTCCCATGTAAGGAAAGACAGCGGGGGCTTCTTATTGCATTAAACAGAGCAACCATTGAGTTCTGAAACATATGGAGTGAGTTCCACAATATATATACAAGAGAGTTCCACAGTGTGTGTGTGTGTGTGTGTGTGTGTGTGTGTGTGTGTGTGTGTGTGTGTGTGTGTGTGTGTGTGTGACTAAAACTAAAACCAACCACAGGGAAACGTTCCCAAAGTGAGACATCCAGGCTGTGGAAAGACATACTTATACTCAATATGATGATGATGATGTTGAAACGAACGTTATTTTCTTTAGATTAATTAGCAATAGATAGTTTTGCAAAGTGTAATCGGGAACAAACCCTTGCATGAAATATTAACATTTTAACAGTGTTTTTGACACTCAAAAGTATTTAATGCCCCTCCTTTCATCCAACAATTGAATGATATGATAGGAGAGGTATGGGGTTAAAACTTAAAAGCAGAGGAATGGACCCCCCCCCCCCCCCCCCCCCCCCTACACAGGCAAATGCAGCACTGTTTTTTCGCCCAGCTCAATCTCCAGGCCTCGATTCTGACCTTTTTAACAGCCAGGAGAGTACTAGGGGGTATACCAGTGAATGTCAGCAGGCATCACAAGGAAGCTCTGCCCAAATTAGCGCCAGTCCTGCCCTGATTGGGGCCTGATGTGCGCACATGCACACACACACACACACACACACACACACAATCCGATCCCTCTCCTTACTGTCAGTGAACAAGTGGCCACCCGCTGTGCGAAAAAAGGGCACGGTGAGAAGCACTCTCAATCACCTTCAATTAACCCCCCCCCTCTCCTCTCTCTTTTCCCCAACTTTTAAAGGACAGTGTCTCCACACAGGGGGGGCCTCCGTTGAAATGGGGTTGGTGGGGTGCCGTCTCCCGGCTGTGATGACACACACACACACACACACACACACACACACACACACAGAGATATTGATTTATTGTGCTTTTCGGCCAATATTTATGTCTGGCAGACCTCACGCAAGTCCAGACCACCGCTGGCATCAGGGAATCATTAGCACTGTCTGGGTGGGGGATAGGTGCGGGAGCCTGGACGCTTGGCTTTGAGTGACACCTCCCCTGACCCAGCGGTTCCTTCTCCAACCTCTTCTGGAAAATCCCACTTGAACGAAAGCGAAAGTGAGGACTGTAGAGGATCACAACACTGTGAGTGCATGGGGCTGCTGTTCAGACATGCATTAGTAATTGGTTGATGTATATCAAGGCAATTTCTATACGGAGAGGGCCACGGACATATTCATTTGCTGACTGACAGCCTGCGGTTTTGACATGGAAACACTGCTTGGTTCTGTCCTAAACCCATTCAAGGCGGGAACCCCTTTTGGTGTTTTTTAAGGATTATGTTATACTTTAGCTATTGAAAAATAGCAGATCTACAAGCTCATAGCGTGCATGTGAGCTTGTAGATCTGCTATTTTTCTTAAAATTGTGAAAATGTGGAGCAAATCTTTGAATATATATATTCTTTCAGAGTGAACGTTTTTAACTAAAATCTTTGCTTCTGGGGGGGTCCCTGGAACAACATGTTTTCAGATGGGAGTCGGCAGCCAATTACATATATTTTTTTGGATCCTTGAAACGTGGGTTTTACAGAAAACGTAGGATTCAGAAGGCATTTTGTAGAATCTTCCCCAGGTCTAAATGGGTTAAACGCTATATCGACGACGTTGCGACGTGCCGTGAGCTTTTAGCATTTTTTGGCAAAGAGAGTATAGCCGGGAAAAAGAAGTGGTCCAAGTACGGCTGTGGAACCGGGGTCTGTTTCACTGGGAATAGAGGGTTTAAGTGGTTAAATGATTAGACGGCTGCAGCCATTATGAGCTGCTCTCTGCTCTTTTGTGCGAAGCTGTAATGAATACTGAGGAGCAGCGTTTGGAGCACTTTGAGGACCTAACAGCCTTTTTAATCCTTTAATCCTCAGGAAAACCAATTTCACCCTTACACACACACGCACGCACGCACACACACACACACACACAGTCATATGACCACGTCCATGAAGACACGTGCACACAAAGGGTTTGCATTTAACCTGCTGGTGTGCGCGTGTGTGTGCGCGCGCGTGTGTGTGTGTTTAACCTGCTCTCGTTAATTTACCGGCTCAGAGACCTGGTGATCCTGGAGATTAGGTTCATTAAAATCACATATTGTACGCACTGCGCGCGCGTGCGCGCATGCAGACGGGCCAGTGTCACCACTGTTGGGGTTGTATCTGAGGTTATCACGTCACTTGAACACACCAAATGATTCCAACCCAGGGCCACCCCTGTGGCTGCAGACAGCAGTGTTTGACCCAGAAAGGTATTCCTCCTTGACCACTTAATCTCTCTACATTTAATTGACCGGGGTCCCCTAAGGGCTGATCTGCATCCACACATTATGAGCTTGTAGATCAGGTATTTCAAAATGGTTAAAAAAAATGGTAAGTGGTGTATATATTTAGGGGTAAGGGGTGTATATATTTAGGGCTAAGGGGTGTATATATTTAGGGATAAGGGGTAAAGGGTATATATTTAGGGATAAGGGGTGTATATATTTAGGGATAAGGGGTGTATACATTTAGGGATAAGGGGTAAAGGGTGTATATATTTAGGGATAAGGTGTAAGGGGTGTCTATATTTAGGGACAAGGGGTGTATATATTTTAGGGCTATAAGATATAGCCCCAAATCTCTTTGCAGAAAACATGGCGTTCCGACGCGTTGTGAGCTTGTTGTACATTGACCATTTTCACAGAAGTTTTGCCTAGTTTTGCCAAATGCTATCTGTTGTATATGACATGACCCAGAATAGGGACGCTAGAGTTCATGTGGTTACGATAGAATTGCTAACTTAATCGTGCCACTCCATGTTCTCTGCTTAATAAGCTTCATTTTATATGCCTGACGATAATGTCACGTGCCTCAAATTGCAGACCTGTCAGGCAGCTCACACCGTGCTGTGGATGCAACATGCTGTGAGCTTGACATGACGCCATCTTATTGGGCATTATTAGTCATTTTAGCATGCACAGCTTTGAACAGTTAGTAGTACTGCTATTTCGTACACACACACACACACACACACACACACACACACACACACACCACAAGCATACACGCTGTTTGAAAAGTTTACTTTGCGTTTCTAATGTACATGACAACACTGCACTAAACAAACAAAGGGAAGAAAGAATAGGTTAAACCGTGTTAGTGTTGAAAACATTTTTCTTTTGATAAGAGTAAGCGCAGCCAGCTGGAAATTATCAGCATGGCTGGAACGCACATTTGGCCAATCAGATTGTTTGAATAAAAATGACCCAGTGCATATGAAATATTGTTATTAATAATGACTGCACGGGCTCTCATAGAAATAAGCTCAAAGGAGCACAGACAACTCAGCCAGGGGATGCTGAATAGCAGTGTGTGCTGAATAAGGCTGATAAGGTAGGCAGGCAGGAGGGGCGTGTGTGTGTGTGTGTGTGTGTGTGTGTGTGTGTGTGTGTGTGTGTGTGTGTGTGTGACTGTGTGTGTGTGTGTGTGTGTGTGTGTGTGTGTGTGTGTGTGTGTGTGTGTGTGTGGCAGAGGAGAGAATCAAATGAGGTGTTGCACATATGCAATATTGCCGATGTTGGGCGGAAACCTGGTATTTCCACGATTTAGCTTTTGATGGTTTTTTTCTTGTTTTTTCCGTAAATTAATGCCTCGCTTCGTCTTACTACAGTGGCATACAAAAGAAGCAACTAGCACGTTGCAATGTGATGCGTTGCGTTGTCAGCTTGTAGATAAAAAACAATTGTAATTATGTGAAGTAAGTAGTTATGTGTGTCTGTGGATTTTATTGAACCAAATATAAATGTATGGATCCTATGTAGTTATTTATTCACAAGCTCTTCCCTTGGAATAAATAATGTATTAATGACCACATTGGATCCAATGAAACACAGGTTATTTTTTTTATTTAATAAAAAGTAACAGTTTTGGACCTATAATGTTTCCATCCGACAGCAATGATGAACTGTGAAAATCGGTGTCGGCAGATACTCAAAAATGAAATGATCAGAATCGGTCTGGGATCGGGACATCCCTACGGGTCCATTCTTCATGAGCTAAAATTAACATGATTTTACAGAGTGTGTATGATCTCTTCATGCATGCATGCATCTGTGTGGAATTATGGGCAGTCCCCGCGTCCATGCATGTATGAGCGTGCGCGTGTACCTCCCGCTCTTCGCTATCAGTGGGATCAGTGTCTGTCAAGGCACTCGCAGCCTGGTCGTGTACAGGAAGCGGCCATGGGCCCCTGTGACACTCCATAGGTGACATTTTCTGATTTGAAAGTAGGGTGAATTGAGGGTACGGTGAAGATATTTGTGTGTGTGTGTGTGTGTGTGTGTGTGTGTGTGTGTGTGTGTGTGTGTGTGTGTGTGTGTGTGTGTGTGTGTGTGTGTGTGTGTGTGTGTGTGTGTGTGTGTGTGTGTGTGTGTGTGTGTGTGTGTGTGTGTGTGTGTGTGTGTGTGTGTGGGCGTGTGCGTGTGCGTGTGTGTGGGCGTGTGCGCACTTCCGTACATGCATGTTAGCATAAGCCAAGAGGACAGGAACGCCTTAGCCTGGGAGGAACGAAACAAGCACTCCTTTCTGTATCTCCCTCCCCACCCCCCACCCCCCCAGCTTGGCGGCCATGCTTCCTCTTAAAGGTGGGGAAGCAACATAATTAGACAGATAAAAAGCCAGCCGGTGAATGTGGAGACCTCTGATAAGGTCTAACGAGACCAAACAGGCTGGAGAGGAGGAGAGGTATACTGTGGACATATCTAGGGAGAGAGAGACGATCTACAAAGGTCGCAATGTGTTGCGATGTGACACGTTGTGAGCTTGTAGATCTGCTATAGAAAATAAAATGAATTGGGAATATCTTTTAATATTGAATATTTAAGGCACAAAATATCTTCAGATGGGGGTCAAATATATTAGTTTTTGGGGGTCCTTGCCATGAAAAGGCTTGAGAACCACTGGCATGAGGGAAGGGAGAGTGTATCCTAAGGAAGTGAGACACGTCGTCATCATCATTTTTCGACCGCGGTCGAGATCATGGATTTCACAATGCCACGCCGGACTTTCCGGTCCTTCATTGCCATCCCCAGTTCCTGCTTACTGATGCATGTGTCCCTACAGCGATGACATCAGGGAACGACAGTTTTCTACCTCTGGTCTGCTTTGAGGCAGGAATCCAGAGAAGAAGGGAAGATATAACCTCATTGTCAGCTCTGTAGCGGTGGCCGGCAAACCGTGTTCTTCTGGATCGGACATGTATATAGGGATGTATGTATAGGGATGTATATAGAGATATAGCCGGAGGACTGAAAACACAGGGAATCAGAGCAAGCGGTGGAGAGAGGGGAGGGGAGGGGAGGAGGGCGACACGGACAGAGAGAAGATCAGACAAGGGTTATTGGTGTGAGATGACACATCAGACGGATCCGACGCTAGACAATCTGATCTCTCACCTCTCCTGCTGCTCTCTCTCTACCTCCCTCTCTCCATCTCTCTCTCACTCACTCTCTCCTCCTTTCTCTCTCTCCATCTTCATCCATTCTCTCCCCCTCTCTCTCTCTCTCTCTCTCTCTCTCTCTCTCCTGCTGTCCACCTCTCTGTGTCCATCTGGGTACAAGGTCTGCTCTCTGGGAGGCGTCACAGTTTATCTGTATCAACCTGCAGCAAGATTAGCTCACACCTTTCACCCGTCCTGAGATGACGGTGGTCATCTAAAATGGCGATCCTCTTTGACTCTATATGCTATTGTGTGTGATTCAGCAAGATACAGTGTGTGACATTACATTATCAACAATCACCTGTCTCAGGTGTACGCCTCAAGTAGATTATTTTGCCAAGTCTAATAATCAAATAAATAAATATCAAGACTGATTGTTTCAGCATTTACCACTTACCCTAGCATCCCCATTGTGGACATGTCATGATAATACACATAATAGGCAAACAATCAGCAAATACAGGTTACGAATTCACAAGGTGCTATTTTGCGATGTGTATTGTGCTTTTAGATTTTTTGGCATTTTTAGTAGGGATGCACCGAAAATTCGGCCACCGAATATATTCGGCCGAAAATGGCTAAAAATGACTTTTCGGCCTATTCGGTTTCGGCTCAAATAGGCCGAAAAAGCCCAATCTGTGGTGGTGTTCTGTTGTCTGATGAGGGAAACTACTAGCTAGTAGCTAGCATGGGAACTAGTTTAACTTCCATATAGTTAGGAGTTAGAAGGAGTCCTCCTTAATAACACTATGTACTTTCCATCCGTTCCCCAACCCCTCACACTCGCTGCTGCGTTTACACGGGCAGATACAAAGACGAATGGGAATATCATTTGGAGCTTTAACAATGAATGATAGACTGTGTCGTTGCGTCTGCCCGTGTTCAATGGTCAGGGTTTCACTGTCCACAGCAGGCAGACCTGTCAATACTATGCACTTCCCAAAAGTCAGAGACATGCCACCACCTATAAATTCAAACCCATAAATTCCACTTTAATTTATTTTATTCCATAGTCTTAGTTTTTCTCTAAAGTTGTTTTTATTTGTTTTCTCATGTTCTCCTTGAAAAGTACTCAGAGAAGCATTATATAAATAATATTATTATCACTATTAGATTAATTAATCACAAAGCCTCCAATTAATTAGATGTTTTTTAATGGTTCCATAAGTGTTTATTATTTAAGTTAGGTTTTGCCATAATCATGTATTTTGCCATAATCAGGTAGCTTTACAACAAATATGTATTCGGCTATTCAGTATTCGGTTTTCGGCCAACTGTTTCCTATATTCGGTATTCGGTTTCGGCCAAGAATTTCCCTTTCGGTGCATCCCTAATTTTTAGCGATTCGGTGTCTCTCGAGCCAGACTGTAGCCTCCCACAATTTCCATAATGCTTCTGCCGTACAGTCTGTACCTGTACAATGACGAACATGACAGCTTTTGGGAGGGGCTAAAATAGAAAAACACAGAGTTTGGCCGCGCAAATACAATTCTCAGTGATCTATTAAGAATCATTAGTGTTATGTCTTCCATGGTATCATTGAACGTCATCATTGAGGACATTGTGAATGTATGGCAGAGAGAAACAGAAGCTGGAACCAGCTGTCCCCATTCTTAATGTTTGGCCGTGACGTGGCATCGTCAGCGACGTCATGTTTCACCTGGTCTAAATGGTATCGATATATAAACACAACCATAGCGGCTGAATAGCCCGAAATAAGACAATCAATCAAAGCTTAAACCGTCTCAGGCCACATGTCTTTTAGCCACCGCGCTAATTCGATCCCATTATTCCCATCTAAGGAGGGAGTCCATAATGGATTTGTGCACTCTAACAGAAAATGGCTTTTTGAACCAACATACAATTAGCGCCGGGAGTTTTTTGGGAAGCCGTCTCCGTATTATTACTACTATCAGCCTAATGGGATGGGGTTCTAGTCTGAATGAGTTAGAGAACGAGGGTTAATAATAAGCAGGGAAAGTTTTTCACTTTAATTTACTGTTCCAGGAGAGGTCCATTAATCAAAACACACCAGAAGATATGTCCCCCCCCCCCCTCCCCCATATTGATTTTAATCTTATTTATTCCTCTGGTTAATTTACCACAAACAATTTATTTGGCGTTATATTAATTCATGGATGGTAAAGGAACTGGCCCAATAAATTCAACCTATGGTGAGCACATTGACATGTAAAACGTGACCCATTTCAATATTTCTCCTATAGCAGACAGGATGTGTGTTTTGGAAGAATAGCACAAAGTATGTACAGTACATTGGGCATACATTGGCCCACTTCATCATACTATAGCCTAAATATGAAGATTGATTGATTGTACAACAGCATAGGGAAAAACTCTTGGATTATTTTCAATATTAGTCAGTGAAAAATGTAGATCTCACAAGCTGCTTACATGTAGTCTTAATCCACACATGGATCCAAATGGGTCCATTTGGTTCTATTGGCACACACCTGGAGTAAAATGAACACCATTTTACTGTGTAGTGTAGTAGACTGCAAAGCAAACCTGCAAGGCTAAAATGGGTCTAGTAGGGATATTATTATTATTATTATTAATAATAAACATGATGACTGACTTGTGTGTTGGGTAAACAAAGCCTTTGCGTCTGCTGCCCTAATACTCCAACATGCCAACTCAGCCAGGGAGGTGTGTGTGTGTGTGTGTGTGTGTGTGTGTGTGTGTGGGATTAGGTTTAAACTGTGCGTCGGCAAGGCCTGTGTCTGTATGCAAACACAGCCCTGCTACGTTAACCCAGTCTGATATCACAATGCATAATCTCTGCTATTTTCTAAACACACACACACACACACACACACACACACACACACACAGCATAATCTCTTCTTCCCGCGACTGTCGGTGTGTGACCTCCACGGGCTGGTGCCCACTGAGTGACGGGTCGCTCATAGCAGTCTGTGTTAGTAGCATGACACACACACACACACACACACACACACACACACACACACACGGAGAGCATCTGAATGAATAAAAAGCTCACGTTTTGATGTCTCCAATTACGTTTGGCAACACGATGGCATCTAAAAAAAACAGATGGACACGACCTGTACCAGTTCCACCAAAACACTTCCAACTTGTGTGCTTACATGTAGATGTCAAAGCTGGGCAGCGGGTTTTGGATGAAATATTTTGCCAGTTTAAAGTGATCTATTGTAGCTGTATCCCTGAACCCCGCAGTTAAAACTACTATAATTTAGCTTCGATTAAGAAACCTGACTGAGACGTTTTAGATGTTTTTGATGTTTTGACCCACCATGAATAGGCATTGCATTTTCTTTGACTCGGTTCCACAGCTAAATATTGTGGAAATAGCCAAACTACAAGCTCACAACAACACCTCGGCACTTCCAGTTTCAGCTTGTAGATCTGATTTGCCGACTGGTGTGCCATGGACACAAATGTTTGTGGCTGTAGACCAGTGGTTCTCAAAGTGTGGGCCCTTCGAGTTCCTTTTCAAGGGTTCATCAAGGGTCCATTCGGTTCCATTTGTACACTCTAAAGCAGTGGTTCCCAAAGTGGGGTCCGGGGACCCCCATGGGTCCTTGTGGGTTCCAGGGGGTACCCAGCTTAATAATAGTTTGGAAACAAATGGACCCTTATGGGTCTGTAACTCTGAGTGTACAAATGCACACTCTCAGAGTTAAATTAACATTGATTTTACCATATTAATTTGGTTCCCCGAGGTAGAAATGCCATTAAATGGTGGTCCTTGAAATAAAATGGGTTGAGAATCACTGCTAGAGCCGTCAAAATCTTCTCTTATGGGGCTCCCTGGCATATCTTTTCTAATGGGGGTCCACTGGATGATTAGTGTAAATTTGGGGGTCCTTGACATGAAAAAGTTTGGGAACCACTGCTCTAAAGGCCTAACCACACCAAAGGGTGGAGACGGTTTTAGCGTTGTCCCAGCAGTGTGATATGTCCTGTTGCACGTCGACCCACGTTGACACTAGTGATTCAAACGCATGGAATTCAATGGCCCCAAACCACACCAAAGGGTCACCATGCAACTCCTTGCAACCGTTTGGACCCAAGGAGTTGCATGGCGACCCTTTGGTGTGGTTAAGTCGCTTAAGAGTTATGGGGTCCATGACATTAAACAGCTTGAGAACCAAAGTGCTATAGCTGACATCAAGCTATAGCTAGGCCCCTCTCATCATCACACCCACTTTATTGAATTTGATCCCACATCAACGCCTCCCCAACAACTCCAGGAGGCTCAACAGTGAATTCTGAACAGATTTACAGTTAAAGGCTTACCTATATGTACCCTACAATATCCCCAGCAAATGATTTCCTCAGGGATTGAGGGGTGAGACTATCATCTTTGAGATTAGGCCATGTGCACAAAAACCGAGAAGAAGAGGTATTTTCGATTTGAATGAAATGTTGGTCCTATACAATTCTATATAACATACCAAAGGCATGCTATTGGGTATCAATGATTAAATGATATGCAGACAAAAAAAATGCATTATAATATTTTGCATTGTAAGTGACAAAGTTAAACCTTTCTGTTGGGGGAGTCAAAGGGGATTATTTTTGAGCAGAGGTGATGATGTTTATTATTATGCCAGCCATTGATCCGTGTCTTCCCCGTTGCAAAGGTTGAACCTCGTAAGGTTAATTGGAAAATAAAAAAAGAACAGTTGAGAAACTCTGAAGTCAAAGCCGTGTGGAAACTTACGAGTGCATAGATTTATTGTGTTTGCTGAAGACGGCGCAGTCAACAGAGGGGAATACATTGAATACGAATTCGGCTTCGGTTTGTTCTCTCTGGAGAGTTTCTGCCAGCTCCCAGCTTGTTTGTTTTACCCTGTGTTGTGTGCCAGATGGGTGGAGTACGTTGTCTTAACAGTGCAATACCAGGAAGGAAGCCAATCATGAAAAATATTGCTTCTCTAAGTCAATTTACTAGACATATTTATTAGCTGACGCTATAAGTATTTCTTTTTAAAGCAAGGAAATGCAGTAGGCTATCCTGGCACGCTTTGCAAGTTAAGAGTGCAAGTGATTTACCACTTTCGCTGTAAAAGTCTGTATTCATTTATCCCCGAGAGTGAAAACATTCACCCAAATGGACCCTTTTTAGTGTGGTTGCCACACTATAGTAATTGTAACACTTTAATGTTTACTTGTCCCACAGACCACAGTTTTGATGGTACGCAACTACAGTACGAACATATGTCAAATCGACCGGTAATCGTATGCTTGTATTTTGCTAAGAGAAATGTTGTATAGTTTAATTGATATAAATGTATTTGTGCATTCCATTTCCCCATTGACATTCAAGTATTCTTTCCTCGGAGACCGTAAAAGTGCAATAGTTACAAAACTTGGAGGGGAGGTTCATAATAATAATTATTCAAATTATTTAACTTATATATAATATCGGTTGGCCTTATGGTGGCGCTATAACAACCCACTTTACGTTTTGGCTTATAACTCTTGAACCGTAGGTCGTAAAATCTAAATGTATTTTTCTCTGGATTTCTTGGGTCATGATGAACCCCCCCGCCCCCGCCCCTATAGGCCATGCACTTTTCCGTCAGGATACATTTCCGCCATTTTGAATTTTCTCCAAAATACACTTTTTGCTCCTCCTACAGATTTTGTCCAAATCTCACAGAAATCGGTACACATTATCTCCGGACCTATCCAATTAAAACACCACAGTCAGACTTTTGATAGTGCGTATCGTTAGGCTGTAATCGGCTTCCGAATTTAGTGGGAGGGGCTTATTTTACAAAAAAATGCCACAAATCATGCGACTGTTCTAGTTCTTAACTGTGCTTATAGCCAAATGGGACCTGGAGGCTCTCCAACTCATCACTGGAGTGCAACCTCTCTCTCTCTCTTGGTTTCCCTCTGTCTCGCTTATACGGCGTCTTTCTCCCCATCTCATCCTCTCTTATTCTCTCGCTCATGCACCCCCCCCGCTTCATGTCTGTCTAATCCTGCAGAAAGCTCGGGGTTGTGTTATGGTGTTGGGGTATCTGACCTCTGCATCGTTTCTAATCCGGCTTAGTTCACTTAATGATGCCACTTGTGGTGCCACAAACGCCCGCGAGAAGTCTATAAAAGCCCTTCCCATTAAAATGCAAATCTGACCTGCGGAGCGAAAGCCAAGTGACACAAGAGTAGGAGAATTTGACCATAGATGCCCCCCTCTCTCTCTCTCTCTCTCTCTCTCTCTCTCTCTCCCTCTCCATGGGTTGAGGCGAGGCAGCAAATGCTCTTTCCAATAATAACTGATTGTGTGATTACGGCCACTGCAACACATTTGCCACTGAAATACACTCTCGCATCGGCCATGGATAAAAAAAAATGAGAGAGAGAGAGAGCGAGAGAGAGGGGTTTTGGAGGTGTTGTAATGAGAGGGGGGGGATCATCCTATTACATTTTTTTTGTAGAGAAGACTCATACAATTTTTGTGTTGTTGTCAGGAAATGAACAAATGGTTATCAACGTTCGGGAGGGGGAGATCTCCCATCTTTGGGCCAGGTTTTTCCAGCTGATACTATTCTCCCAGCTCCTCCTCCTAGTCCCCCCCGCCACACACACACACACACACACACACACACAACACTGCAGGAAATGAATTTTCTGTGTGTGCCGTGTCCTACGGGGGGGGTATCTGCTGCTACCTCTCTTTATCTGGATATTAAACTCTAACCGAGAGTAGGGCCCTTTCTCCGTCTTCAGAGGACTCGCCTCATGAAAGAAAATAAATGTCACGCCAATAGAGCAGTTTCAATTTACTGAATTATTTGGTGGAGGAGGAGGGATTCCTGTCCATTTCTCTCAATCCTTTCCTTTTTTTTGTCCTCGGACGGGGAGGGGATTATGCCATATCATATCCTCAGCACACACACACGCACGCACGCACGCACGCACACACACACACTTTTGTTGGAAGCTACTTTATGACAAGGCGTCTATAGCTGTAGTGTAAACTGTAAAGTACTATACTTAAGTATACAATTTATCTTTATTTTCTGTGCTTTTACTTTTTCTTTTACTATTCCAAAGGAAAAAAAACAAGATTTTGATTATTATTACAAAACAAACATTAACCACTTCAACCCTATATATACATTTCAAAATAGGCGATCTATACAAGCTCACAATGTGTCGCAATGCAACGCATTATGAGCTTGTAGATCTTCTATTTTTCTGCATACTGTGTACTTTCTACTTTTGTCCGGATACCCCGTCCATGACAGGCTTCTGAAGCTATTGAAAAATAGCAGATCTACAAGCTCAGCAGTGTATAAGGGGGGGTCCTTGACAATTGGCATGAAATAGTTTGAGAACCACTGACAGAAACATAGGTTTTTTCAGAGAACTGTCATGATTTAGAAGACATTTTGTAGAATTGAGCTCAGGTCTAAATGGGTTTAATGTTATGTTGTCATTAACGTTTGTGTCGTCAATGAACCTTTGGTGTGTCTGGGAATAGTCACAGTGTGATGTTAATATTCAGGGTCTTTGGTTGTATTTCCAATTGGCTCGCTCGACAGTTCATGTTTTTGTGGCGTGGGAAAAATGAAAAAACTAAAACAAAACAATTGCACTTTTTGAAATGCTACTCGGATGCAGTAGCTTGCAAGGTTAAATTTAGAGAAACTGACATGGCTGATAAAAGGCCTTTATGCCTTCTTTATCTTTCTTTTTAAATTGGAATGATATAGTATCTCTCACACATTCTATGAATATATTATTCTGACCGGGCTGTTACAGAGGCAGGTCTTTACTGTACTGTTGGTGATGTATCTGTTATGTTATTATGCCTTAATCACCTTTTCTACCACTGCTCGTTAACGTTGCACAATTTTGTTCCCCCCATTTTGGTCTGCGATTCTCAAACGTCACTGAGGCGTGAAGTGTTATTTTTCAGTGTAGTTCAAACTTCAATAATATGCAATTGAAATAATTGTAATCCAACTGTATTATTCCAAAAAGAGGACTACATACAGTATGTCTTGGAAAACGTAGATTTGATTACAAATGGCCTTTATTAGGGTATGAGCCTCCCATGAGACATAAACTGTTTAAACCATGAAGACCTAAAACAAGAAAAACAACAACAAATCAAAGAATAAACACACACACACACACACACACACACACACAATAAATCCCTGAGGCTTATTTCCATTGTGATCCTATGAATATATTATAATTCTACTTTCAGATTAATGCGAATGGTGAATCCTAATTTTCCTTTAGCTGGCCGCGTCAAATGCAGAATGAAAATAAGCGTGTTTTCAGTGAATGTGCCCAAACTTGTTACACATTTAGTTGTTGTTGTGGTAGTGGTATTCCATCTCACTCACTTCAAATGTCATAAAGGATACACCAGCTTTTATTGCAAATGTGACAAATGTTTTACTGATTCGCTCAGAATTTGCACTTTGCATTTGATAGGGACCAAAAACAAGAAAGGAAATTATTAAAAACTAAAGCTTGATAAGTAGAGTGTGACATAATTATTTAAAATCAGTCAAATTAACTGTTCCTGGACTGAGAACATCCCATCTGTGCTCATTTGGCCTTTTGAAGAGCCTGTGCTCCTCAAATGATGGGGATTGGCATTTGGTTAAAATGGCATTTTAACAAAAATGCAAATTTACTACTCTTCATAGTAATACGTCATGAATTGTTAAGTACATACATATTGACATTCACACAAATGTAACCACAGGGCCACGAGTGTGACATATTATATTGAGGCTTTCGAAAACAGGTTTACATGTTCCTTCTATATTGGAAAAGTATTGCATGTCGACACAAAAAAAACAACTTGAAACAAGAAAGCCTGATTTATACTTATTCGGTGCGACGGTGTTGCATGCCACAAAGATACGGGGCGTGTAGTAGATCTGCTGTTGTTGACATGCGACGCCGTCGTATACGACCGGAGTATAAATTAAGTGGAACTCTTTTTTCTTTTTTTTTTTTACCTTGCAGCTCCGTCTCGAAAGCACGTCCACTTCAAATGACACGCTTTGACTGAAACGCCGTGCCGGGCCTGCATGCGAGCTCCACATTGAACCTGCAAACGCGTTATACAGTACACTGCCTCGTTGAAATGACGGCGCCTACGCTACGCGGTGGGAGAGAACGAGAGAGAGAGACAAAGAGAAAACGAGAGAAAGAGAGAGAGCATTTTGCTGGTGGTCATGGTTCATTCAGTGTTTCATATGTTCTCTGCACTCTTTGAAAAATGTGTGAGGGTGAAAGAAAGAAAAGAAAGAAAGAGGCCAAGAGAAGAAAAAGAGAAGATAGCTGGCACCTCGCCAGGTTTCCCCTCATTTTCATCTGCTGCATTCATCATACCCCCGTGTCATCCTCTCTCTCTCTCTCTCTCTCTCTCTCTCTCTAGCTCTCTCTCTCTCTCTCTTTAACTGCCCTCATCGCCAGACCTCGGGGTCTCGAAGGGTCTTTGGCTCCGTCTGAGGAAGTAAATTTACTTGGGGGGGGTGGGAGGGGCGGGTCAGTGTCTTGATCTCACTGTCTTGCGTTGCCCAGGGGAGCGCTTCTCCCTTTCTCCCCTCAGCCCCTGCACGACGACGGTGGTGTGTGTGATTTCCAGAACACACCGGAAAGAGACAGACGTACTGGAGAGAGTTTGTTATTGTGTGAAAGAATCAGTGGGAAAAACAGAGACGGCAGAGGGAGCTCGTGCTGGGCGTGGGGGGTGGGGGTGGGAAGCTGGATCTTGTGTGGTCGAGAAGGAGGGGTGCAGCCATGTCTCTCTCTCTCTCTGTCTCTCTCTCTCACACACACACACACACACTAATCCAAGTCCATATTTTCTCGCTGTGGCTATAAGACAACGTTTAAAGGACCATAACTACGTCAATGCACACTTAGTTGTCTATTCACAACTTCAGCCATTTACACAAGTAAGACGCGCAAACGCGGGAAGCGAACGCAGCTCGTAAATTGCAATAACAACAATTAGAATAAATTGCATACTTTTTAGTTAGTCATTTTTTTAAGTTTTCTACTGTGTGTGTGTGTGTGGTTGTGTGTGTGTGTGTGTGTGTGTGTGTGTGTGTGTGTGTGTGTGTGCTACAGCTGCGCCCTCTGGTGGCGGGCGGGTGGTGTCACAGCGGGACAGACAGACAGACACACACACAGACACACAGACATGATCTGCAGGGTCTCATAGTTAGTGCTCATTGCGTTCGCAATAACCATGGACAGTTTTACTGTTCATTTTCAGATTTTTGCACATTTCTGTACATTTTCCAAACATACCTCAATAATTGCATTTGATTTTGGTGTTTGGCCAAAACATGCACACTTTACTGGATGTTTTGGATGTTATTGCTCAAACCTTTCTCAGGTGTAATCAGAAAACCTTCGCACCAGATTTGGCAACAGGTGTGTTGCAGTGTTGTTTTCGTCGACTAAAACTAAGACGAAAAATGTTCGTCGACTACCTTTTTTCACTGACGAAAACGAAATAAAAACTAAGCTATGCGCTATGATGGCTAAAACTAAGACTAAATAAATTGACAATTTCGTCAAAAAATTAAAACTAGACTAAAATGTTAGGAAGGGACTAGTGGACAAGAGATCCAGTATTTTACAATTAGTTGCATGCTGAAAATAGCCGATTATAAGCTTGTAGATTGGCTATTGTCATTACGACGGCATTTAGGCCCGCCAAAATTCATTTTGTTGGACTAAATCAACTGTAGATTTAGTCGACTAAAATCTTATGATATTTAGTCGACTAAAACTAGACTATCACTAAAACATTCCTGGTGACTAAATTGTGACAAAAGCTAAAGGAAAACTATTCAAAAGACTATGACTAAAACTAAAATCAAAAATTGCTGCCAAAAACAACATTGGTGTGTTGGTGGAGCGGACCTATATCAAAGATGGTCTATATATGAAGATGGGCAAACTTAAGTGGAGCCACTAGAGGTGAAATGGTACACAAAGCCTACAAATGGTCTCCTAAATATAGTAGGCGTGGTTTGCTTCTCCCCTGACCTCCCCACCACCCCCCCACCACCCCCCCCCCCTCTCCCAGGCTGACAACAACACTGACGACGTCATGTGGATGAGCATTGAGAGCATTATGGCAAATGTCCCATTTCCCCAAATCAGCCCCCATCAACCAAGAGTCTGAAGCCCAACACACACCGGCTCCGTCCGACGCGGCGCGACGCGTTGCCGCCGCCTGGAAAATATAACTGGTTCTATCGGCGCGTCAGGCGAGGCGTCAGCGCGCGTCGGACGCCGCCGGTGTGCGATACGTTCATTGAAAATAATGGAGGCGGATGTTTTGACGCGCGGCGGTCGCAGACGGTGTGTGATGGGCTTAAGACAGTTATGGAAAATTATATTATTAAGCATTGGAACACACATTTTATTTCACATGTCCATTCATTTCACTTTATAATATTCATATATCACATATTCACATCTTATGGGGCCAGAACCCGCTATGTGTTTTCCGTCAAATTGGAGATGGACAGAGAGAGGCTTCCTGACTTCCTGACTCTCAAATCTCGCAAGAGTTTGTTGCTGGGATAAAGAAAGGTCGATAACAAAGTAGATTTTCTGTCTCGCTAAAAGAAGTCATTTTAGTATGAATATAGTAATAGATAACATAGTGGTGCAATGCCTTGTGGTGATTGGGTCCAGTATAGTTCAGTGACCATGGAGTTAAGGAATGGATCATTCTCCCATTGGAAATGAATTGACTCCAACATTCTTCCCGTCTCCTACTATTGTCCCCGCCCCCTTCACGCAGATACGGGAAGTAAAGTCGAGTTTGTGCCTCTTGCTAATTTTCCTCTTGGCCTATTTACACTTGCACACGGTCTATACTTGCTTAATAAAGAAGCGGTTTTGTTTCATTTTATTAGCAGCATATCAGTACCATGCTTCTTCAAAGGATTATCTTATGCCAGAAAAAGGTCTTGTACCGAAACCTTAATAATAAAATAAAACAAAACCGCTTCTTTATTAGAGCAAGTAGACCGTGTTTGCCGGGTATTTTTTACGCAGCTTGCCTCAAACCTCTCTGAAATATCATTGTGCGAGCTGGCAGAGGAGAATACACGCCATAGTCACACTGCGTGAGTGCTTGGAATCAGGCTATAACCTCTGCTCCATCAAACAAGGCTCCATCATGCATTGTTTCCAGCTCTTTTGCCCAGTTGATAGGCCTGTGTGTGTGTGTGTGTGTGTGTGTGTGTGTGCGTGTGCGTGTGCGTGCGTGATGGGTGGGGTAAAGAATATTTGCATGTTAAAGGCGAGAGTTGGGGTGGGGGGCGTAAAGGTGTGTGTCGGGTTCAGCACTGATAAGACAACAAGCCGAGTGCTCCGACAGGGGGAAGATGTATCTGGTTGTGATGTGGCGTCGAGCCCTGCCCCGGCCCGCCTCAAGTCTATAGCATCAGGAAGCGAACCGTCACTCAGTGTCGCCTCCCGCTCCTCGCCGATCGAACGTCACCCTCAGAAGGAGGGCATTTGGGGGGCGTCGACGCCCCCCAAACCGATCCAAAAGTCACAAAGACGGCCCACCTCCCCCAAAACCCAGCTACAAAGATGGGCGCCCCACAGACGTGTCAGATCAACACGAGAACACTGAAAACATCAACTTTGCCAAAATACGTTGTCCAGTTGAGTCACCGCATGCTAATTTCAAAACCCTTTCAAAAGAGGATGCAGACAGCCAAGCACACTATAGAATGGGCCGCTGAATACAAAAATAATGCACATTCATTAAATCTCTCCGTAATATTTGTGCCTAAGAAGGCCCCGGTGCACTTGCATGTGAGATGTTGAAAGGTTGTCATGTTCTGATGTCATGGTCTTGTCGTGTGTTGTGTGTTTGTCGACAATTGGGTTTGTGATGATAATAGCTGGTAATACGGCAAACACGATAGTTGAATAGGTGAAATGAGCTTCTCCGTTGTGAAAGCATGGCATTGAATACTGATGGAAGCAATGAAGGGGGAGGAGTCTTTATAACGGTAATCCATGTCTAGCAGTCGCTAGCAATATAGACAGGGGTGTAGAAAAGAATCCAGATGCAATAACAAATAGCACACAATTAATTTTAAACAAAAACAAACCAAAACAGCTGATCAAACATAATTTGTCTGTTTTGATTGTCTTTCAATCGGAGTCGGAGGTCTGGCACAGTGAGTCATTAAAGGTTTCATCACATTAATTTTCATTATTTTTTTATTTTAGGTTTTATGACCTCAATTACACACACACACAACCTGAACTTTGAACATTCAGTATGTTCTGAAGCCTTTTGAGACGCAATGAAAACGGGCAAAATCCCTCGATAGTGACAGATCAGAGCACTTGTTTGAGCCAGAAAACCCCAGACCACAGACAATCTACTGAATGTAGTAGACAAGTTCAGGTTTTTCAATTGAGCTCCGAAAATCTAAAAAAAATGCCAAAAATTACAATTTAATGTCACGATCCCTTTAAGAAAGTAGCTTTAGAGTATAGCCTACATTTACTCTAGTGTGTAGACTACTTCTAATTTTGAGGTATTTTTTATTTCCAGTGTTATTTCCAATTATTTTAAAACTTTAGTTACTAGTGTCTTTGTAGATTTTGATTATTATTACCTAACATAATTACCCACTTCAGCCCTATATACATTCCAGCCATTTGAAAATATCCAATCTACAAGCTTTTAATGCCAATAGAAAAATCCATGACATACACACTATATCTCATTTTAACACGGTAATCCTATAGTATTAGAGACCCAGTCCTGATGGTGGCGGTAACTTCACCATTATGCTGATTTTGACCGAATAGAGAGAATCTGGCGATGTCATTTCCGGTTCAACGGATCACAACATTACGTCAAGGGCCATAAGTATACATTGATACCAATACCTTTGTACTTTTACCCAAGTACATTTATAATTCTGGACTTTTACTTGTGACAGAGTATTGCTACATTGCAGTATTGCTTCTTTTGCTTAACGTAAGTTAAGTAATAAGAAGTGCTGTCAGGCGATTAACATTTTTAATCGCGATTGATCGCATGATTTGTGTAGTTAATCGCGCGATTAATCGTAATTAATCGCAAAACCTTTTCTGCTCTAAATTCAATGATGAACTGAAAGAAAACGCTGTATTGTAGAGATGCTCCGATCAGGTTTGACAACATTAATGTTACTTTTTTTATTTACCTTTTTTCCACATGACGTATGAAAAGACAAGTGCAATGTGCATTATTTTATGGCTTGCCCATTTTCTCTCTTTTGAATAATTCTGTGAAATTAGCACATTCAACACAAACAACTGTTTCCATAAAACAAACTAACATAGGCTACTTCTCTATAAGCATAATCATGAATAGGCCTATTTAATTTATACAAAAGGAGACCAATGTGTTTGTGGCTCAAACTTTGTCTAATATTGTTTTAGAGCAGTGGTTCTCAAACATTTTCATGCCAAGAGCAAAGGACCCCCAATACTTTTTCAATCTACAAAAATCGCTTATAAATTAAATTACTTACTAATCGCTTATTTGGCAACACTGGCCAGAAACGACCAGTGTTGCTTATTTTTGTCTTATTTTGTATAGACCTACGTGGCTTGTTTCTGCCATAGAGTTATAATGGCAACACCTCTGGCTTCTAGCTAGCTGGTGCGTTTGGCTGCTGTTGCTCGTCTCTGTGTGTGTACTGTCAGTCCCAGCTCCGTGACTGGGAGATGGGACTGTGGATAGCCTGGATAGAACTTTCTGTTACAGTTAAATCCATAAACAAGTACCACACAACTGAAAAGTATCGCGACTGTGACCGCAAGTTAGAAACGTGTGTGGCTATAACGAGGCACAGCTGTTTACAAGGCGATGCAACATTAACAGCGGGGGTTTTGCTTTTGGCACTCTGGATGGATGAATTGCACAGGTTTCTCAAGCTTTTTTGGACTGGAACGTACGACACGAGCAAAACCTTTGTGAAATGTAAATGGAAGGCTGTTACTCCACTTAAAACATCCTAACAACGGGTCTGGGAAGGGAGTGCATTGCAGGAACAGTATTCCTCAACATCCCGCTTGCCAATCGCTGTGTTTTTTTTTGTTGCGTTAATGCGATAAAAAAATTAGTGCCGTTAATAAGGTGTTATAATTAATAACGCGTTAACTTTGACAGCATTAGTAATAAGTAATATATGTGAGTACTCTTTCCACCATAGCCTATATGCAAGCCATAGGTCAAAAGCTAATCGGCAAGAGATTACCAGCCATTTATCGTTTTTTTCCTGTGCGATGGGAGCAAGCGGAATCTCTGCGGGGTTGTAAAAACAAACTCTACACCGTATAGCGCCTATTGTTGTGACAATGGAGTGTAAAATAGGAGACATTAGTAACTTGGTAATGCTATAACGGGGACAGATTGATTTACGGCATCACTAGTAGCGAGTTAGCGTAGAGCCTACCCTTGAAGTGGCCAGATGGTCTGTGTATATCCATTACGGTATACTATGGAGAACGGACGCACGTAATGAAATATAAAACAAATGAAATATCGCCACAATAATGTTGACCTCACTAGGCTCACTGTAATATTGCGCACACAAAAACAGGTCCATATACAGTACAGTATCGTGTGTCCTTTGCTCCGCAAACGCATGAGAGCTAGCATGTTTATCACTCTTGTTTTCAGTTATTATTGACCCATGCACTTAAATATTCTCATGGTTGCCTTTTGAGACGTCCAGCGTTGCAAATAACTCACCCAGCACAGCGTGATCTTTGATCCCAGAGATGTTACAGTACAGTGCCCTTTCCCCCCCCCTCTCTCCCCCCCCCCCCCCCCTTTCTCTCCCTCTCTGTGTGTGTCTTCTTTTGCCAGGCCACTCACTCTCTTTCATGTGTGCGTCTTTTGTCCTCTCTGCTGCCCTTTTTGCTATAGTCCCATTAACTCGGTCGTGTCGAGGCATGCCCGACCCTGGCCGTGTCCGAACCCCCCGAGCATGGCAGAGCAGGGCAGATGGTTGCTAGGGAGGTTGCCAGGGTGGATCAGAGGCACTGTGTGAATTTGTGTGTGGTTACACTCTGTGACTCTGTACGTGCACGTGCATTCTGTCAATTCAGTTTGTGTGTGTGTTGCTGCCACACTTCGCTGTGGGACAATGGCACCGGGGACGTGCCGTGGCACCAAGCCGCGACCCAATAATGCCGCCGCCACTGAGGGGTTGCGACCTGGAAACGACGGCCGACCGCGATAACAGCCTGGCCGAACGGCGGGGAGGGACACTGCAAGCCCCCATGTCACTGACGCCACGTCACAATGCGTGAATGTCACTGTCCTGTCTCTCCCCTTTCTCCATGTTGTCACCCCTCGTGTCTCTGCTTCTTTCTGTCTCTCTTCTTCTCATCCTTTCTTTCTTTCTTTCTTTCTTTCTTTCTTCCTTCTTCCTTACTTCACAAGCCAACATCTTGAGACGGATACATATCTTCGTGTCTTCGTGTATTTCTTTTACATTATTGTTTTTTTGTAACTTCCATTGGGTATTCTCTCTATAACATGTTGCCTTGGTGAGTGCTGCAGGTTCACTTTGATGGGACTCATACTGGAGACGGTAATCCTTGTCTTCTGGTCAGTGTCATGTTGTCAGTGTTCATCTTGAGAGTCTTCATTGGAAGTGACAGATAGACAGCAGTGGATTACTGTATATTATAGATGTGTTTAGGTCCCACAGGGGCTCTTACTCTCTCCTCTCAGTCCCTGCACACAATTTGAAAAACTAAGTATGGTGGTAGGTTTTGTTAGAATACAGTGGGAGTAACGATCTGCAAAATACATATACGCATTTTGTTTAAAAAATTTACACAATCTAATACCGCATAATATTTCGGGCCTGTTGAGAACTCTAGTTTTCGCCGGCTGCACTAATAACTTTGGGACGGGCCCGTCTAGAGTTTGAATGGACAGGTATCAGTCAAAAGGGAGACATCGAAGAGGAATGCTGGATGGGGAAGGATTATGTAATGTCAGGGGCTTGCCTGGGGTGACCAGTGGGCTGTGATGTCACGATGACCTGGGGGCTTGCCTGGCGTGAGTGACGGGAAATGGCGAGTTACGTGTGGTGACAGAGTGATGGGGGGATTGTGGGTTAGGTGTCAAAAATGCAAGGTTTCATAGCAAGGCAAGGTTAACAATAATAATAATATAAATATTGGAAAATTTAGAATCAGCTGAATTTAAGCTCACACCACGCTGCAACACATTCTGAGCTTGTAGATCAGCTATTTTCCAAAAAGCTATAGGAAAACCTCAAACATATATATTTTTTGGCCTATATGACGTTCCCAAAAATGGTACACCAGGGTTAAATTCTACATTGGTTCCAAGCAGCCTTTCAGGACAGCGTGCCATTTCAATCTGGGCAAAACTTCTCAAGTAGCACTGGTAAAATCTACTGCTGGCCTAACTGGACAAGACAGATTCCGCTTGGCGGGGGTGTCTGTGGACACCGGTGACAGACTGATGGCGTTGGCACACACCTATCATACAGCAGTAGCTGTAATGGAGCACATTCAGAACGCCTGGGAGGAGAATATCAAACCATGTCAACCGTGTGATCATCCAAGCCCTGGCTCTGTCTGTAATAAAATACCCACCATGTTGTAATGTTTTGACGGGGGGGAAGAAGAGTCTCTACGATGCAGGGATGTCATGCATTTGAGGCCAATGGTTTGTGGAACAGGAGCTGGGAATGTAACACCAATCTGAAATGTTTAGTGTATTCTGTCATCTGTGGTGGACCCCCCCCCCCCCCCCCCCCAAATTGATTTGGTCGCGGACCCCCCATCTGATAATATGTTGTGCATGCCAGGAACCCAGCCAAAGCAAAGATGTGTGTTAAAAAGTTGTAAAGTTTTGAAAAATAGCAGATCTACAAGATCATAGCGTGGCAAGTGAGCACTGAGTGCGCACTGAGCTTGTATACACAGTACTCTATATCTGCTATTTTTGCATAGCCACTGATTAACTACTCGGGGTATTACAGATTCAAGTACACAGTTCCTTATAGTTTCCAATATAGTTTCCTTTGTTTTCCAATATGATCCCTGCGGGTCGGTGGTTTGAATCCCGGCTCCTCCTGTCCACATGTGGAAGTGTCCTTGGGCATTTGGGCAAGACACTGAAGCCTACGTTGCCACCAATGAGTTGGTCAGTGTGAGCTCGCCACCATTGGTGTGTGAATGTGGGAAGTGAGGACGCTGGCGTCGACTGTTCGCCACTTCACCTCCCAATGTAGAGCTTTGAGCACTTGGAAAAGCGCTATAAAAATGCAATTCATTAATTCATTATGCTTTGTATGGTCCCATTATTAACCTTGCAGCAATATTATTTAAAAAAAAATGCTTCATTACTATAGTCATCATGATTGGATTATTAAGGCCAGGCAATTTTCACTCTGATGGCGGTTATTAGCACTTGGAACCAATGCTCCACCTCTCGAGCCATGTGCTGTCTTGAAGAGTGTTTCATTAATTCACTTGGACGACAATAAATGAAACATCTTGCACTCTTCTTGTTATTGAATCATGATGGGAAGGAAGGAATGATGAGAGCAGGATGTCAAAGGGACTACGTTAAGAGCAGGAGATAGGAGAGGTCTGGCGTGCTCATGGCACTGTGGTATTTTAACAGGGCCTTATGAAAGAGCTCTCATATAAAGCAAACATGTCTGGTCCTGCATTGCATATGCTGGCCCGTTCTCATCAAGAAGAAAGAACAGCCTTTTTCTTTTTTTTTCATATTAGGTGAAACATGTTTGATAAATGATAAACGTTTAAATATCCGATAAAACGGTCATTTACTGTATGTCATGTCGTTAGTATGCACTTAACCCATTCTGGACGGGAACCCCTTTTGGTGTTATACTTTAGCTATTGAAAAATAGCAGATCTACAAGCTCTTGGAATATATATTCTTTCAGATTCAGAGAGAACTTTTTTAACTCAAATCTTTGCTTCGGTCCCTGGAACAACATATTTTCAGATGGAGGTCGGTGGCCAATTACATATATTTTTTGGGGTCCATGACATGAAATATTGATCACCACTGATAAAGAAACATAGGCATTTCAGAAAACTGTCAGCAACACATTCTTTTTAATTTCGACGTCAGGCCTAAATGGGTTAAACTGTCTCTCCAGATGTATACTACTGTACCTCGCCTCACATTGATAGGGACCCACACATCTGCACAAACCAGGCAGAGAACAGAATGCTACATGGATGTACCATAACATAATGATACCGATAACTGAAGTCAACATTGCTGTTATGGTCGATAACCGATATTTACCGATGTGGAATATATATAAAATTATTTTTAAATAGAAATGGTTATGCGCCATATTGAAATTTGTGCCCATAACCCAACATCAACGGCTTGAATGTAGCATTTGTTTTATTTAAAAATGTTCCAAACTTGTTGACCCTTTTGAAAGCTTCTCAATCTCCCCCTGGATCCCCTTTGGGGCGAGTCGGACCAAGAATGCGCCGTCGGAATAATGACATGAAATATTTCCGTGGCCAAATACATATTAATTAATCAATTATTGGTGGTCCTTGATATGAAAAAGTTAAATAGAAATAGTGAAATAGTTAGTTAGTACTAGTAGACAAGCGGAGGTTCACGCTGCCATCTCCCCCGGTTCACCTGCACCATTCAGTTGGAGTCACTTGTACAATGACACGTACACAATCCCCCTGATGTACACCATGATGTACACCATCCACATGACTCAGATATAGTTCCCTTTCTTTATGTTGGCGTGTGCCTGAGACTAATCTCTGGCATGCATTCTCATTGAGGGATTGGCCCACAATACCGTGTACTGTCTAGCAAAGATATTCAGCATCACATCTTTCCGACCTCATAGCTACAAAAGAATTGTCCCTTCGTTTATTATCACTAAGATGAAGGTTCAAATTGGCTTCATAATCAACACTGTGTTCCACGCAGCACTTATTGTGACCAATTGCAACATCCAAGCTTGGCCAGTAAAGCAACAATTAGCACAGAAGCTGTATATACAGTACGTCTGGGACCAGCAGCCTTCACTGCCACATGTGTGACAGTCGGAGGGACTGAATGACATCAGCAAACCCTCTCACACTGAAGAGGACTAATGAGAGCCAGCCATTGAACAACGGCGGGGGGCCGTCAGATGCCTTGTCCTGATAGGGAAAGAGGGACCCTCAAACCTGTGTGTGTGTGTGTTGTGTGCGTGCGTGTGTGTCAGGCCTTCCAGCCATTCAGCCGGTGAGTGATGAGGCAGAGCCCCGCACACCGCACCCTCCCGTGCCAGGCGACAACTTGGCACAAAGGGCCACTCCGGGTGAAACAAAGCCCCTCTAATTGTGCCTTTTGAACAGGCTGCTTGGTCAGTCAGCTGGTGGCTTGCAGGGTCCCTTGGGTCGGCCCGTCCTACAGGCTGGCTGCAGGGGGCCTGGGCCCATGGCGTGCTGAGGGGAGATTAGCAGGGGATCCTTGCCTTTGTGTGTCACCCTGCGCACAGTGGACTTCGGTTTGGATGATACCGCCTGCCGCGGGGACTATTCTTCACAAAATGCTTGGACGATGTGACGCGAAAAGGGTTCAAGTGGTTAACAAAAGTGGCATTATTAAGTTATGCATAATATTTTTGATTGTCGCGATAATATTGTTAAGTTCCATGCATAATATTTTTGATCGTCGCGATAATATTGTACAACAATAATTGCGACGTGTATCGTCACGGATCGTCCCATCCATATAGTGTACACACTATGCATGCCATATAGATTACCCAGCCACCCACCCCTACATCCATATACAGTTCCCAAAGTGGGGTCCTTGAGGGAGTTCCAGAGGGTCCCAGCTAAATGATAGTTAGGAACCAAATGGACCCTTATGAGTCTGTAACTCTGAGAGTGTACAAATGGACCCAAATGGATCCATTTGTACACTCTCAGAGTTAAATTAACATTGATTTTACAATATACATCGGGGGTCCCAGAGATGGAAATGCCATTAAATGTGGGGACCGTAGTCTAATTCAGGTCAAACCTGGGGTGTCCTTGAAATGAAAATGGTTGAAAATCACTGCTAGAGCCGTAACAATCTTCTCTCATGGGGGTCCTTGGTATATATTTTCTAGTGGGGGTCCACGGGGCTAAATAGTGTCAATTTGGGGGTCCTTGACATGAAAAGGTTTGGGAACCACTGCAATAATGCCCTATTATGTACACGGTGGTAAACTTAACAAAAAATAGGTTTGATGTGGAAACAGAAACATTTTTATAACATGCTTTATAGCCGTTCCCCAAAACATTTCTGTACAGAACAATGTTATATGGTTCTTAATAAAGAGCTGACGTGATTATTGTTATTGTTTTCACCCCGTGTTCCACATGGAATCACTTTAGCATCTGTGAAGCGAGCCATCGAACCTTCACAGCCATACGGAACCCTTTGTGGTGAGAGTGTACCATCATAGTATAGTCTAGTCTTGCTCGGCAATGCTGGCTACTGTATAATATTATATATTGTCAACAGTTTACTTAGCTTTGAAATAATCTACAGTACATCTTTGAAGCAGCACAATTAGTTAATATAGCATCATATTTATTTTAACCATGCACTTTTTACCTTGGCTATTCAAAAATAGCAGGTATATTACAAATTTGACGTCCACTTCGTGCTGCGCTGTGAGCTTGATGATATATCTTAAAAATGTAGGAAAATCATGGGGGTCCTTGACATGAAAAAGTTTGGGTACCGCTGTTGTAAGGTATTACGTTTGTGTATTGTGAATATCCCAATTTACAGTTTTGTGTTTAGTCTGGCGTATATATAGAGGACGGTATCCTGTGGCAGGAAATGTTCAGTACATTTCAAGTGAGCTGTGGAACAACCTTCACAGTAATCTGTTTTGTTTCTTTTTTTGGGGGGGGGGGGGGGGGGCTGAGCGTGGTTCGGGGAGGTATAAAAGGGTGCTGCTGCCCGGCCCCCAACCCAATGCGTTGCTGACTGTGATGGATGGGGGAATGTTGGAGGTCTGGTGCTGGGCTGATGGCGATGCAGGCAGACAGACAGCCAGGCCATTTGGTGCCATTGTTAAGCCCATTGTTAAGGCAGGGCCGAGGAGGAGGAGGGGGACGGCGACCACCACTATTCACCGCCACCACCAACCTGGGTTCCTCTGCTGAGGGTCAATGAGGTTCCAACAGCCGTATTAGATGGATACTAATGGCACTTTAAAGAACTGAGACACATCTTAACGACCGCTCTGGGGTTGCGACATGCGCGGCGGCATTGACTACTGTTTCTATGAAAGCAATCAGTCAAACGCAAAAGAAACAACAATACATACCGTATTCAGAAAGCATGTGTGCAAATGATACGACCGGGAGGTCAAAAGAAGAGGTATAAGGACAACATTAAATTGTGTGTGTGTGTGTGTGTGTGTGTGTGTGTGTGTGTGTGTGTGTGTGTGTGTGTGTGTGTGTGTGTGTGTGTGTGTGTGTGTGTGTGTGTGTGTGTGTGTGTGTGTGTGTGTGTGTGTGTGTGTGTGTGTGTGTGTGTGTGTGTGTGTGCGCCCATGCACACAGTGTATTAACTAGTACAGTATAGTGTACATGGCATATGAGCTGGAAGGAACGGGAACATTGTAATTAGCCCTTCGCTAAGCCCCACCCACTTCACTCGGTGATGGCAAGCGATGGCAAGAGCTTCAAAATGTCTTCTAAATCTAGTCAACCAGGCCTGCAGTAGGCTATGCCCTGGAGAAATGTCTTCCAAATCTAGTCAACCAGGCCTGCAGTAGGCTATGCCCTGGAGAAATGTCTTCCAAATCTAGTCAACCAGGCCTGCAGTAGGCTATGCCCTGGAGAAATGTCTTCTAAATCTAGTCAACCAGGCCTGCAGTAGGCTATGCCCTGGAGAAATGTCTTCTAAATCTAGTCAACCAGGCCTGCAGTAGGCTATGCCTTGGAGAAATGTAGTCAAAATCTAGTCAACCAGGCCTGCAGTAGGCTATGCCCTGGAGAAATGTCGTCTAAATCTAGTCAACCAGGCCTGCATTAGGCTATGCCCTGGAGAAATTTCTTCTAAATCTAGTCAACCAGGCCTGCAGTAGGCTATGCCCTGGAGAAATGTCTTCTAAATCTAGTCAACCAGGCCTGCAGTAGGCTATGCCCTGAAGAAATGTCGTCTAAATCTAGTCAACCAGGCCTGCAGTAGGCTATGCCCTGGAGAAATGTTGTCTAAATCTAGTGAACCAGGCCTGCAGTAGGCTATGCACTGGAAAAATGTGCATGACATTATTTCAATAAACTAGAAATACGAGCAAACGTTATACAGCTCATTGACAGCTACAGTATGAGGTGACAAAAGCTTGCCAACCTTAGCAACAGTTGCTAAAATATTTGGCTTGGCATTGGACAATCGCTTTTGGGGTGCGTTTTAGCGAAGGCCTAATAGGATAGTAGAGAGGATGATCCCATAGGCCGGACAGACGGATTGCACACTATCGATATATTGTTTCACAGAAATTACAGTTAAATATTTGGGAATTTAGTTATTTTTAGCCTGCTGGCAGTGAGCACAACAAATATGTCACAACCAGCTACAGACAGACCGACAGACAGACACCCAAATAAATCTGCACACTGCTACTTAAGCAACACATGTATACATTTTCTCGGCATCCAAACATGTTTTCCCTCAAAAGCATGCATGCAGCCAGCCACCTCTCGGTTGGATTCTGCCATGTGTAGTGGCATGTCACGAGGAGACTGTTTGTTATTATTGCTGTGAAAGGACACAGCCTGTGAGTGTGTGTGTGCGTGTGCGTGCGTGTGCAAACAGCCCTGCTGGTGCAGGCTGATAGGGTATAAGGCAGCGACAGACACCAGACTGTAAGGCGGTCTGCTCCCGCTGAGCACTAGTGCTGTGCACATCACACTGCTGTGCTCCCGTCAAACCACTAGAACGTGCTCTAATGCAGATTATGCACACTGACACGCACGCATGCATGCATGCACACGCACGCACACACACACACACATTCATGCACTCGTACGACGCTGCATCGTTTAGTTTTTTGTTTTTTTTAGCACATTCCCTCGCTTCATTCCGTTTTTCATACGCAGACTTCTCGAAACCTTGTTGTCCTCCCTCCCTCCCCCCCCCCCCCCCCTATCTCTCTCTCTCTCTGATGGCCGGGCCCAGAGAGCTCTGCTTCCAATTTGTAAAAGAGGCTGAAAGAATGCAATTTTTAAACTTGTGAAAGCAGTGCTGCTAATATATACAGGCGCGCGCGCACACACACACACGCACACACGGTCTCACACACCACTCTTCGAGGGTCCGGCGGGGGCTCAGAACCATCAGCAAAGAGCCTTGACGGGGGCCGCCCGCACCGAGCACATAGTGACACTTATAGACAGAGCCAACGTGATAAAAGCAGAATTAAACGGAACATGATGTGTGGTACGGTGCATGCAGTGGAAACAGTTACAGTATATGTAGACAAAACACGAGATGTCATGTCGCCTTCTGGTCCACACCGACGCCTAGCCTCGCGAGTGTGTCCTCACTGTGGGGTCCTTGGCGGGGTTCCCGGGGGTCCCCTCCTCACCGCGGGGTCCGGGGACCCCAAAGGGGTCCTTGGCGGGGTTCCCGGGGGTCCCCTCCTCACCGTGGGGTCCGGGGACCCCAAAGGGGTCCTTGGCGGGGTTCCCGGGGGTCCCCTCCCAGCTAAATGAGTTGACATTGCATTGCATTGCTATTTTATTCTTTGGCTATTCAATTTGATCTACAAGCTCACAACACGTTGTGATGCGACACTTTGTGGAGATTGTAGATCTTCTATTTGTCGAGAAAATACTAAATACTTACTGGGGGGGGGGGGGGGGGGCGGAGGATTCTCTAGCAAAAAATATTTTCACAAGGGTCTGCGCCAAATAAATGCATGTCAATATTGGCATCCAATCCAATATTGACATGCAATTTGTGTTTGAGAACTGCTGTTCTGATAGACACCAGCAGAGGGGGAGTGTGTGTGTGTGTGTGTGTGTGTGTCTCTCTCTCTCTCTCTCTCTCTCTCTCTCTCTCTCTCTCGCCACAATGGGAGTAAAACCATACGCTGCGATGACCCGCAGCGCCCAGATTCTATGCTGACTTTGAGGAAACGCAGCAGGCAGTCTGACAGAGCAGAAAAGCCACACACATGACAAGTCTGGAAAAAGATCATCCAATTGTCTGTCGTTACTACGGCGAACTGCAAAGCGATTGTGACAAGCCAAGCAGGACACTTATATATATATTTTAGGTTACTCTTTAGTTGTTCGTCAAAACAGAAACCAGACAGATAATAAAACAAGACTGGGGTCTAGTGACAGCGTCGACGTCGTGGCTTACATGGGGATCTCTGATTCGTCGCCATGCCGATGACATCATATTGATGAAGTCAAGTCTCCACAATTGTGGCTGTGACGATTATTAATTCACAATTTGTCGCGGGGAGAGAAAAGTGTCGTCAAAATGTGCTTACTGGCAGTGTGCATGAGAAATGTGGTGCTGACCGGTCCAGTGGCTCGCAAGATTAGCTGTGGATTGTGGACAGACACGCGCATGCATGCACGCACACACGCACACACACACACACACAAAGACGCCATCTTCTAGACTTCTCAAACATTTTCGTGACAAGACCCCCAAATTGATATGTATTTGGCCGGGGACCCCCATCTGAGAAGAGTTAGAGAGAATATTTGTGATGTGAATTTCTTTTAAGAAGTAGCAGCTCTACAAGCTTGTAGATGCAGCGCTTTCGGACGGGAACCCCTTTTGGTGTTTTAAAGCATTATGTTATACTTTAGCTATTGAAAAATAGCAGATCTAACAAGCTCATAGCGCGGACACCAAGTGCCGCGCTATGAACTTTCAGGTCTGCTATTTTTGAAAAATCGTGAAAACGTGCCTCAAATCTTTGAATATACAGAGTGAAACCTTTAACTCAAATCTTTGATTTTGAAGATTTTTTTTTTATTTCGACGTCAGGCCTAAATGGGATAATGGGGGGGAAAGCACTCCTCGTGCACAGTCTAGAATAGAGGGTTCCAGTGGTTAACCCATTTTGACCTGGGAACGATTCTACAAATTCTACTAAATCCTGACGGTTTTCTGAAAAACCAATGTTTCTATGTTAGTGGTTCTCAAATATTTTCATGTCAAGGACCCCCAAAAATATATGTAATTGGCCACCGACCCCCATCTGAAAATATGGAGTTCCAGGGGTTAAAAACGTTTGCTCTGAAAGAATATGTTCAAAGATTTGTGCCACATTTTCACGATTTTTCTAAAATAGCAGACCTACAAGCTCGTAGCAGATCTGCAAGCTCATAGTGCGCCGAGTGGTGCTTGTAGATCGGCTATTTTTCCATAGCTAAAGTAATGCTTAACCCATTTTGCGCGGGAACCCCTTTTGGTGTTAGCATTATGTTATGCTTTAGCTATTTAAAAATAGCAGATCTACAAGCTCATAGCGCGCCACCGAGTGGCGCGCTAAGAGCTTGTAGGTCTGCTATTTTTGAGAAATCGAAGAACGACTGACATAGAAACATAGCTTTTTCAGAAAACTGTCACTTTCAAACAGACATTTTTAGAATCTGATCTCAGGTCAGAATGGGTTAAATCACCAAAAGGGGTTCCCGTTCAGAATGGATTAAACCTATATACTGTATGTGAGTTGGTAGTTGGATCTCCTTCTGGAAACATGATGTCAGATCAGTCTGAATCGTGACAGTTGCAACACAACATTAGAACAACAATTAAACAGCTGTGTAGCATCATGCTAGTCTTCTTGTAAAAGTGATCAGAGTTTTATTGGAATCACTGTCTCCTTGCATCTGTTCTTGTTGCACATGTATCTTGTAGCTGTGTGTCTTTATTCCATGTCTGCCACTACAGTGTGACTGTACGAATTAATTAATGCCTGTGTGTGTGTGTGTGTTTTAAGGTATGCAATATCGATATCTTTGTATAATCTATATCATGAATTCATGATATGATACTATATATTTCGGATATTAGGACAAATGTTCTGTTAACGCTTTCCTGGTTTTACTTAAGCCCTACATATATTATTCTTTCAAAGGATTGCAAACTTTTTATTCCTCCAAATTAGTGGAAATAACCAAACTTTCTCTGTGTGTGTGTGTGTGTGTTTTCTGTGAATGCATGTATATAAATGTGAATGCGTGCTAATAAATGTAAATAGCCTGTGAATGGATTAGCCTCTCCATAGTCCATACTAGACTGCACTAGCAATTGAAATTTGCTGATGAGGACGGTCCACACACACGCGCACACACACGCGCACACGCACGCACGCAAAAGGAGTATGAATCGCGCCTAATTCAGACCAAAGATTCAGGATGAGATGAACCTGCATTACTACGTGGTCGTATACGACTGAAAATAGACGATACACAAGGCTTATAGGGCTACATGTCAACCAGTCTTCTAAATGAAGATTGGTAGGAGTTGTGGCTCGGGCCAGATGAGAGGACCAGCAGCCGCTATGGTCTGTGTGTCCGCGTCGAGGTGACGAGTGCTAATTGAAAACGAGTTCAGTGATTAGTGTCTCCACTGTGATGTAGTGGACTCTGGGGACACTAGAGAGTAGAGGTCATCCCCTTGAGACACACAGGCTCTCTCCCATGAGAGACAGTCACTCTGCTATAGGGCCCTGTGACACACACACACACTCTCTCTCTCTCTCTCTCTCTCTCTATTACATGTTATATTTCTAGTTGGACTAGAACAATGATTGATAGTGTGGGCAGACTTCTGACTTTCCTGTATCCATCCATTAATGTGGCCAAATTTGACTGAGGGCCATTGGATTTTTTTTTAATTTTCGTTTTTTCTTCCCCATGTCATATGAAAGCAGGGAATCATAGCTTCAAATTGACATATTGGTTGTTCAGTTTGAGCCACCAGTTTTGGAGATATGGCTTATAGAGTAATGTCTTGCAGAAAACAGCGAGTTGAGAAAACAGGCTTGAAAGGTTCACTTCTGTGGACTCTGACATTACACCTATAGCTACATGTTTAAGCATTTATTTCATATTTACAGCTCTGACACGATTTCAGCTCTGACACTTATTTCAGACATGCTCTAGTATGTGAAGAAGAAAGCTAGAGTGAAAAGCTAGAGTTTGCGCGATGGCAGGCTCTCAGTCAAATCTGGTCACATATGTCCTCGGGGACTGCCCATTGGTCCGACCGACCGACATTATTAGTCCAAACATTAGGTTATAGTGCAGAGTTACATTACGCTTACGATGTGTTTGTTATAATGCGTTAATCTATAATGAACACTTATAGATTGTACAGTTTGTGTCATCGTCGACATCTCCTCGATGAGGCAAGGAGCTGAAGAACTACCCGGCACCGTGGATAGAACAGGGGATTTGCCGATGCGTTGTATTTAATTAACCATCCTCAGTGCGCTCGCAAAGAAAACAATTAGTCTTAATTAAAACGGCATCTCGCACTTTTAAAGTAATAAAAAAATACGCCATGAACCGTCGGCGTGCACATCATAAATAAATCATCCATTCCATAGAGCGCTTAACGGAACACAGGCCTATACCATAGGGACAGCTGTTAAAATAAGCTCTTAATATCACCACTAATTGATGTTCATGGGGTTGTGCAGCTTAACATGAATAAATGATAACCTTTAATAACATAACAATAGTCCTAAACATTTCCCAAAACACAGTGTTTGCTATTCATTTATTTCATTAGCATATTTGTTATATGCGCTCTAACACTATTCACAATGCCACAGTATCGCATTTAGATAAATTGGGATGCTCAATGGGACTCACTTATGATATGTGTGCCTATAAACAGAACATTCTGTGTACAATATTGCTGATAAACTGGTAAAAGCAATGTCCTGCTGCCTCCTGCATTATGTGCAAATTCAAAACAGGTGGTATGCAGGGCAGTTGAGTGAAATCTAATGAGCACTTCCAAACTTCCAAAGGACAAAGTATTTCATAACATGTCTACGGTGGATTTCTATGAAACAAACACTTTGAGGTTGGAAATAGGGTAATTCAAGCTTTCCGTACAGCTGTGATGTTGGTGAGTTTGACGTTGTGTAATACGATCAGATAGGACTTTTCTGTTTGGATGAATTGTTGAAAAGTTGCACCTTGTTAGCACCTTGCCATTAACTTATATGGTAAGATGGCCACGGTCTGCATATCGTCCATTGTACTCAAATTTTATGTGGCTTTAATTGCCAGTTGAAATGGGCAGCGTTGTTCTTTTCGAACAGTGTTAAGGAGGTAACGTTATACAGTGTTGACTCACATGCACCGCAGAGCAGCAGACATAATAACGACTGGGCAAGCCGTGTCCAATGAGAAGGGTAAATAGTGTGTGTTCTGAGAGAGAGAGAGAGATAGAGAGCTGCTGAGGCGAGGCTGTAGCCTAAATATGTATTGAAAAGAAGAGCTGCACACACACACACACACACACACACACACACACACACACACACACACACACACACACACAATTTAATATGTATTCACTTCCACATGGGAGGTGAAGCAGAACTCTTCCTCCATGAGGCTGGGAGTTTACGTGTGTGTGTGTGTGTGTGTGTGTGTGTGTGTGTGTGTGCGTGTGTGCGTGTGTGCGTGTGCGTGCGTGTGTGAGCGTGCGCACGCCTTGAGTTGACTCTATTATTGTGTCTGTTCATATTCTCCATATTGCTGTGGGATGCTAGATGCAGAGGACACGGAGGGCCCTGGGGGGCTTTGAGAAGTGTGTTGTATTAGTAACCATCACGAGAGAGAGAGACAGGCTACACATACATTATGTGCATGCAAGAAAGAGGCCGTTAGAGAGAGAAAGAACATAACAGTGATAAAAGTGTGACTTTATTTCATGTTTCTCCAATGGTGAGCACTATAGGGCCATGCTTATATATACTAGGGCTTTAAGCAACTAGTCGACTATTCAACTAGTCAACTAGTAAATCCACGATTCGACATTGTTTTTTTTCTCATTTTTGTAGGCCTCAAGATCAACTAGAATGATATATTATAGTCACCAATGTACACAGTTTTTAAATGTACAAATAGTTAAACCACTAGTCGACTAGTAAACTATAGGCAACTAGTCAACTAGTAAAAATCACTATAAGTGAATGCCCTAATTATATACCCAGTTACCCACTCTACAAAACCTGTAGTGTCAATGTCAGTCTGAGAGTGTAATTAATAATGGACGATTACAGGTCCACGATTACACTCTAAAGGCAAAGAGGAAAATGTAAAACAAACACACACTTCTCTCTGTGACCTCTTGTACACCAACTTCTTTTTTTGAAGTCCACCGACCGTGAATTGTGTTTATAGCTACTGTATCTAGCTATATATATCGTGTTGTGTTTATCGCAGACTCCTCACTCAAATGTGCACTTGCAGTTTGGGCAACTCCAAAGCAAACTCCACATGCCCCAACATTGTATTTTAATACCTCCTATAGTGTCAACCTCTTACCCCTGTGTCGGATCGGTGGTTAGACTGGCATATTCACCGATACCGATATGAACCGATATGACCAAATAAGGGCCTATCTGATACTTTTCCGATACCGATATAGTATCGAGACATCTCTGTCTGAGAGTGTAGTATATACTATACTATAGTGTTAATGGTAGTCCGACATGGTATGAAACATTAGAGGTATAAGTATGTATCATTAAAAATATGCCCTTGGGCCTTTTAAATGGCGACAGATTGTGCCACACTATGGTATTAGGCATGTAACGATTCACTCAACTCACGATATGATTCATATCACGATATGAGGTTCACAATACTTCACAATATTAAAAAATATATATATTTTAAGAAAGATTACAGTTTTTTTAATTTTATATAATTTATCTTCCCCCCTGAGATTTTTTATTTTACTACATTGCAAAAGAAGTAGCATTACTTTTGACAGTGCAGACACATAATTGCCTTCCTTGATGAGCATCAACGACCATCATCACCTGGGCACAGACACGCACAGCTCCCCTCTACAGTGCTCTACTACTGAAAGTGACTATCATGTCTCTCCAAAAGCATGCACTTGAATATGATGGAATATGACTAAATCTCACATTTCACATCACACACTAGCCCCCCTTGATAAAAAAGCAGTTAATTAAGTCCTTGGCAGACATTGAGTTAAAAAACAAAACAAAAAAACATATATATATTTTTTATCTCTTTTTTTATTTCAATGAATTGATTCATATCATCAGGATTAATATATATTATATATATATATATATATATATATATATATATATATATTAATATATATATCGATATACGATATATATCGTTGCATGCCTACCTGGTATACTACAGTATATTATGCGTCAGTATAGTATACTACTGTATATGTTATGGCATAGTAGAAAGTTACATGCTGTCATGCTGCAAATTTTTTCCTCGGTTGGGTCCCTATACATTCTCCTGTCTTCTTCCTCCGTGTGCGAATTGGCCTCTGCGTTGATCAACCTATACACTACTCTGTCTCGAGTCACACACGGGCACAGGTGGTGTCCATGTCCTCTTTCTGCCCTCTGGTTCCACTCGTTCGCTCACAGTCTCGCCGCCGCCGCCGGGTTGCATTGTCTGACTTCAGGTGCGCAGCCGGAAGAACTTTCTCTCCCTTTCATTTTCAGTATGCCTGCATATCTTTCAAAAGGCCTAATTAAACTAATTAGCCAACCAGAGCCGCCGTTTGATTGTCAAAGTGATTAACCCATTTTGAGCGGGAATCCCTTTTGGTGTTTTTAGTATTGTGTTATCACTATGATCTACAAGCTCATAGCGTGGCACCGAGTGCCGCTCTACGAGCTTGTACGTCTGCTATTTTTGAAAAATCGTGAAAATGGGACACTAATCTTTAAATATATATTCTTTCAGAGCGAACGTCTTTAACTCAAATGTTTGCTTCCGGGGAGACCCTGGAACAACATATTTGTATTTCATAATATTTCTGGGGTCCTTGACACGTATGTTTTTCAGAAAACTGTCATGATTTAGAAGACATTTGTAGAATCGTCCTCAGGTTTAAATGGGTTAAAAGTTTTCAGAATGAATAACCCGGTAATAGGAGTGCATTATCAAAGCCCTTATAATTTCCCCTCTAATTTGGAATTAATTGGAAATAATATGTACGGTGCTCTAGTCACATAGTGTGGCCCGTCTTCTTATCTATGGCCTTTTTTGTAAGAGGTTGAGATAAAGCTAACCTTTTCTCTCCCCCTTTACACAGGTTCAAGTTAATTAAATCTCCCTTTTTAATTGTATTTCAATACAAACCGCACATTTCCTCTGCTAATATGTCTCCCACCCCCATCTGACACAAGAGAAGAAAAAGAACCGATAGAGGGAATGGAGAGAAAGAAAGAAAGACAGGAGCGACTGGAGGAAGAGGAGAGAAAGAAGGGGACAAAAATCTACCCCTCTTCATTTTCTAAGAGAAGTGAAGTGTCAGCGAATATGTGGTGGCTGCGAGAAATTAATTATTTCAGCTTGATAAAGCTTTTCATCTCCCTGACTCCTTTTCCACTGAAAAAGCCAATTAAGGATGTCAAACCTGTCCTCGCTCTCCGGGGACAGCCTCCGCACTGATGAGTGTGTTTACCGCAATGGGGACGCATCGGACGCGCACGCTCGTTCGGCGCGTGCACGCCTGTCTATGTTTGTGGGCGTGCAGCGCCGTGCAAGTTTGTGGGCGTGCAACGTATATGCATTAGCAGCGGCAACGCATCCGTCCCCCCTGTGTTTATCATCGCGTTAATGTGCATATTTTGTATGTGTGTGTCATCTACTCCCTCTGCTTTTCTTGCGCATATATCTGTAAGTATCTAAGTGTGTGTACGTGTGTGTGTGTCTTGTATGTGTGTCTGTGTGGTAGTATGTGTGCCTGGGCCTGCGTGTATGCGTGTGTGTGTGTGTGTGTGTGTGTGCTGGCCAGCCGGAGCCGCCACGGGCCCTTCCTAATCAGGCCCTGTCAAGATCCCGCCTCATTATCTGTGTACAGAGAGGCCATTTTGTCAGGGCAGCTTCTTCAGCGGCGAAGAAGGCCTGCCACCCACCAGGGGGAATGTATGGCCCTGTCCCCTTTACCAGATTATTCACTTAATTATGGGTGGCGGGAGCTGGCCCGTACAGCAGGAGTAGGTCAACAACCAACTGATACACCGCGAACGCTCTCAGTTATATTTATATATTTATATTAGTTATATAAGACTTCATTCTTCACTCCCTCTCTTCTGTATACACTACTGTGAACCAAAGCCTATGACAAACATGACAAGAGCTGGTGGCTTTGCAGTGAGACTGTGGTGAAATTATGAAATCATAGCGCCCAAGCGATTTAAAGCAACGGACCACTTTTACCGACGGACCGGAATTATACCGGATGTGGCTGGAGCAGCTAAATGTATAGCCAAAACACACTATCGACAACGCAACTAGCGACTGGACAGCGGGGGCCCGTCTAACACAGGATCTTTTCTTAGAATTGGACGGGATGATTTAGATCGTGAGTTATTAACGTTTTAAGATTTTTGTTGTCGTCGGCTAAACAGGTGGAGGGGGGATATTTTCGATGACGTCTCACTGTTGTGCAACATCGAGGATTGCGCAACAGGCGCTGCTATAGGCTGTAGAGCGATGCGATCGGTTTTCATATCAATAAAACTTCGTCCTGGGCGCTGGGTGTTACTAATAGAAAAGACGGTGAACTTCGTCCTGGGCGATTGGGGTGTTGAACAATCAACTGGCCGAATAACTGAACTTTGTGACTGGTTTTGTGTATAACGCCAGTATTAATCCACTTAACCGCTATATGAACTTTATGCTACTGTATACGTCGACTGCAGAAATGACGGATCTACAAGCTCACAGCTGCGAGGTGATGTGAACTTGTAGGTCGGTCCAGCCCCTTTTGGCCGAAAACACACATCATTCACCTAGGTTGCTATAGAAATAGACACTAGGGGCATCAGAGAGCTTTAACACAGTTTAACACAGTTTCACCCATTTAGGCCTGACGTCGAAATATATCTTCTAAATCCTTCAGTTTTTTATCGCGCCGGTTCAGTCTCTATCCTTTTAATACTCTTTCTGCTTTTCACTAAATGTTTTTCTATTTTCACCAAAATATGTCTATTGTTTATCTGTCTTCGCTGAATGGTTGCCTATTTTTCTTATAGTTTTGTCTATTTTCACAGGTCTATACATTTGTCATGTTAGGGTTCACATGGTTAATCTAATATTTGCGATACTAGCATATTCCTGTAATGATAAGGTTTGTCTCAGGAATTGCTCGTTCATACTTGCTGTGTGATTATATCAGATCAGAGCAGATATGATTGTAGGTGTTGCCATGGGTAATAATAGCGTGCAAATGTCAGCTTATGCAGGGTGTCGTCGATTCATCGCTGATCAGCATTGGTTTCAGGACCAAGTACCAATCATAAAAGGGAAAGGGGGTGGGACCAATGATTCAGCTGTTGAATCCGAAGAGGTGCATGCCGTTGTCTGACAAAAGAAACACCAACAGTATGTCAAATCCAATGACACCGTAATTGTATGTGCTGTGTTCAAACCACAGAATTGGAAGGGACACAAAGTTGACTTTTTAACATTGGGTTAGGCTGGCACTGGTGAAAATAGGTCTATCTTTAGTCTGTATTGTCCCAGACGAGGGATGTTCCATTTCTGTCTATTCGACGAAAAACACATAGATATACAACGTTACATAGATAGAATCCCCGGAGTACACAGACAACATATCGAGCGAGGCACTGAGTGGACAAAACTCCCCTTTACTTTCCCCATCTCAGACTTCTGGAGCTTTCGTCCATGCCGTATCAGCAGGTAAAGTCAGGGTTGGATTTTCTGCCGAGGTAATTCATTTTTAAAAGCCCCGGCCTGATACTGGTCAGACTGAATTAAATACACGCAGGATACACTTTCTGATATATTTGATATTTATGTTATATAAAAGATGTTTTGTCGAAATTAAAAAAATGTCTTCTAAATGTCTTCTAAATCCTTTTATGAAAAACCCATGTCAGTGGCTCTCAAATATAAGGACCCCAAATATATATGACATTGGCCGCCGACCCCCATCTGAAAATATGTTGTACCAGGCACACTCTCAGTAGCAAAGATTTGAGTTAAAAACTCGCTCTGAAAGAACATATATTCAAAGATTTCAGGCACATTTTCACGATTTTTCAAAAAATAGCAGATCTACAAGCTCATGTAGCACGGCACTCGGTGCCGCGCTATGAGATTGTAGATCTGATATTTGTCAATAGCTAAAGTATAACAATGCTTAAAACACCAAAAGGGGTTCCTGTCCCAAAATGGGTTAAAAGCAGGACTTTGGATAAAGGTTTTATATAAAGGACCCCCCCCTCCTCTTTGTGTAGCTGTGTTTTTCACATGGGTTTGGCCTGGGTGGGTATACAGTCACATTGAAACGTCATTGTACAGTATCTCACGTCGCATCACAATTATAGCCAAAACGTTTCACCCACGTTGCCTGTTTTCCCCACATTGTCTACCCCTATAATTGCTGACTTTCATATTGTTGAGGATTGCTGCGAACAGTAAGCTCACACCAAAACAATGTTAAAGATGGAGTGCCACAATTTTTGTATTTTTCCAGTTTTCCATGTGTCTGAGGTGACAGTACTTCATTAGACACCCTGGAGTCATTTTTATGTGCAATGGTGTATTAACTTTGTATTTAGGGTTTTTTCCTGGAGATCACCATCCATCGCCACCCAAACCAGGCATACTTAATGGACTGGTGGGGGTGCCCACATAAAAATGACATTTTAACAAGTACTGTACACTTTTTAAAACATTCTTCGTCCTTATATAACAATAAGACCTAATCATGTTTTGGGGTGGAAAATAATCATGGCACTCCATCTTTAAATTGAGCATCGTTGTCAAAAGGGACAAGAAGACAGGGCTTTTTCCACAGCTGACCTGGGTTACAATCCACATTACTTTATATCAACAGGGACGTGCACACATAGCCATCAAAGGGGGCTGCCCTTTACAACTGCCCTATCCAGACCACGAACGCAGCATTTACTAATGGTGAAAGAAATGCAAATGCCATTCTTCTCCTTTCCATGCCATGCCCGGAAGGCAGCATTCTGGAGAATTGCTTATTTTCCCCCGAAGTCTCCTGAACTTGAACGCAGCATTTTGCGTTGAACAATTTTCTTTAGAAATCCATTTCGTGTACACTGCTGGGTTGCGCCCCCGAAAATAGCTGATCTACAAGCTCTCAACGCGTCACACTGCGACGTGTTGAGAGCTTGTAGATCTGCTATTTTCACTATTTTTGTCAAAGTGCCCTCTTAACGGGATTTCAGCCCCCGCCCCTCTGACACTCTGCACCCCCCCCCCCCCCGCCCCCACACCCTTCATGTCTCTCTGTTCACTATCCTATCAAAATGAAGCAGGAATGCCAGTGCGTGCGTGCGTGTGTGCCTGCGTGCGTGCGTGCGCTGGACAGGGTGATAATGTGGAAATATGGAGCTAAACAGGGTGATGAGGTGACTTTTCCTGGCCGTTGACAGCACGATCAAGATGTACTTGACTGCTGTGTGTGCGTGCGTGCGTGCATTGTGTGTGTGTGTGTGTGTGTGTGTGTGTCTAAATATCATGCATTTTGCTCCCACCCTTTCTAAATGACGAATGCCCCAGACTCCCCCCCCCCCACCCCCCCCCCCCTCTCTCTCTCTCTCTCTCTCTCTCTCTCTCTCTCTCTCACACACACACAGTCACACACGTATACAGACTAGTAACATGTCGGGAACAGGGAGTCTTATAGGAACCATGTGGACCGGGCTGCGTCTGACATTACACCCATCATCTCCAACTGCTTCTTCTTCTGCCCACATCTCCCTCGTTAAACATTCATTTGGAAGAGCTGTGTGCGTGCGTGCGTGTGTGACTGCGTTCGTGCGTGTGTGACTGTGTGTCTGCGTGCGTGTAATGTAACTTCAGTTTCTGTGCGTGTGTTTTAAAGCTTCTGTTGTTAAAGCCCTACTCATCAGTCTCCTCTGAGCATATTGGTAACATTAATGTCTCTCTCTCTCTCTCTCTCTCTCTCTCTCTCTTTCTCTCTCTCTCTCTCTCTTGCTCTCTCTCTCTCTCTCCCTGTTCGCTCTTTGCCCCACAAAGTGATTGAGCCATCATCAGCTGACTGTGTGGTGCCTGCACTATAACACCCCGAGTGTTAAGTTGACTCAAAGTTGCATGATTAAACTGTGGATTTTTGCAGCGTGTGACATAGCGGTGGTTCTTAAAGGTTTTAATTTCAAGGACTCTGTTTGGCATGCGCCGCATCAGGCCACAGATAACCCCCCAGAACTCTGAGAGTGTATGCATGGAAACAACAAACATTGGGTTGCATTCAGTGTTGTTTTCGTTGACTAAAACTATGACGAAAGATGTTCGTCGACTACCTTTTTTCACTGACGAAAACTAAATGGAAACTAAATGAAAACTAAGCTATGGTGACTAAAACTATGACTAAATATACTGTTGATTTTTGCAACAATTAAAAACTAGACTAAAATGTTAGGAAGGCACTAGTGGACAAGAGATCCAGTATACGTCATTGTACACTTGGTTGCATGCTGAAAATAGCAGATCTACAAGCATGTAGATCGGCTATTTTCAGCAAGTGTAAAAACTCATTATAACCGCATCAAGGCCCTCCAAAATACACTTTAGTCGACTAAAACTAAAACATTCCACTAAAACATTCCAGGTGACAAAAACGAAATCAAAACTATTCAAGAGACTAAAATCTAAATGTGCTGCCAAAAACAACTGGTTAACTTGCATTACACTCTCAGAGTTACAGTAGCGGTACAGATCCATTATCTATTTGGTTCATAACTCTCAATTATTTCTTTGTGTTTTATGATTTTCTTTCGTTTTACTGTGTGTATCCTTATTTGTCTCTTTTACTTTGATTCTGTAAAGCACTTGGGTCCATTTGGTTGGTCTTTGCTCTATAAATACAGTTGGATTGGATGGACCTCAGGGAGTCCCTGGACCCAAATTTGAGAGCCATTGGCATATAGTACAGAATGTAGGCATATACTGTACTGTACAGCACACATGTGAGGGCATGTGTCACTGCGCAAAAAGCATGGAATATGGATGTGTATATTACAGGAAACTCCCGTTAAACTTTACAACAAACTCCGGTAAACTCCCGAATTGTACCATCACACCTGTACATTACCGTATATTACTGTATATATTAGGGATGCACCGAAAATTCGGCCACCGAAAATATTCGGCCGAAAATGGCTAAAAATGTATTTTCGGCCTATTCGGTTTCGGCTCAAATAGGCCGAAAATATATCACTGAATAGTCAAAACACCGGGTCGGTATAAACACAACACGCGATTGTCTTGAACGTAACCAGAGCGCTCCGCATCTACCTCTCTCTCTCTCCCAACTTCAGTCTCCCCCCCCCCCACACACACACACCACACACACACAGCGTCAAGTTGCTCTGTGCTGTGGCTGCGATGCGCTCCGCGAAATCTGCGAGCTCATCAACAGGTCCCAAAACATGGTAGGCCTATTTGTGAGCACCGCCACTGTCTATTCTTTTGTCGTATGACAAAAAATGCTCCCCAATGTCTGAATCTGTGAGCTTGCATGCAGGCTACGACGAACACTAGCAGTAGCTTGCTCGTTAGCTCCTCAAATCTGTTCCACCTGTGTGTAATTTCAGCAGCGCATTGAAGTGGGCACAGGCAGGGCAAAAGCAGAAGCAGAACGTCCGTGAACGTTTTGCTTAACAATGATCAGTTGTTCAGTGCTGTTTAACTTTGGCAATATGTGATACTAGAGCCTAGAGAACATGCTAATATGGCTGCTAAATAAGAACGTTTTCCCCTATCAGCTAGCATGCTATTGTGTGTGTGTGTGTGTGTGTGTGTGTGTGTGTGTGTGTGTGTGTGTGTGTGTGTGTGTGTGTGTGTGTGTGTGTGTGTGTGTGTGTGTGTGTGTGTGTGTGTGTGTGTGTGTGTGTGTGTGTGTGTGTGTGTGTGTTTGTGCGTGCGTGTGCGTGCGTGCCCACACACTGTGTAGGACAGTGGTTCTCATAGTGGGAGTTCCAGCTAAATTATAGATAGTTAGGAAGTAAACCAAGTGGGGCCGGTCTGTAACAGAGTGCAAAAATGGAACCAAATACACTCTCAAAATTTACATTGATTTTTACAATAGAAATAAAAATAAATTGGGGTCCCAGAGATAGAAATGGGAAGAAAGACAGTCAGCTATACACAGTCAACATTACAGATTACAGTATCATTACAAGTACAAGGAATGGCAATGAAATCAAATTGTATTAAAAAGGGGGTAAAATATTAATTTTGAAGGAGTATTCATTTTTATTGTCTTTATTGTTAGTTACAACATGCCTACAATAACTTGAAGCATTTTTTTAAAGGTAATTGCAAAAAAGGTGCCATAATCCGATTAATCGTTTAAATAATCGCCCGATGAATCGATTATGAAAATCCATAATCATGTCTTTTGCCATAATCAGGTAGCTTTACAACAGGTATTCGGTATTCGGTTTTCGGCCAACTGTTTCCTATATTCGGTATTCGGTTTCGGCCAAGAATTTCCCTTTCGGTGCATCCCTAGTATATATATAAACGTGAGGTTTACGGGCAAATCTAGTGCCCATAATTGCCCGTTAACTCATCTTTTCACGCAGCGTGTACTGTTTGCAAATTTGAGGAAGATGAGGAAGTTAATGTTTGTGTCTTTCAACAATAACTTTGACTGTTTTCTTTCTCATTACCCTGGGGCAAGCTGGACGCATGTAAAATATAACGTAACGCGCACACCTTCTACCCCTAAATTATATACCCATGTCGAGATGTATCTGATTTCTCTATAGCTCTAAAAGTTCTGCACTATTTTGAGGTCTGTCAGTTTGTTAGTTCCCTAGAAAAAGTCCCCAAACTTCTAGAATAAATCTCTAAATGTTTGGTAGACATTATAATTATTTATTGGCTATGATGCTCTGAATATGTTTTTTTCCCCCAATGAAGCTGTAACGGATCAAACAGTGTTTGTGTTATAAAGATTTTTGCGACTATTTGCAGTGGTGGAAAGTGTACTCAAGTACTGTACTTAAATACAATGTTGAGGTATTTGTATACTTTGCTTGAGTATTTGCAATTTCCAATACTTTTACTTCGACTCCACTACTGTACATCTCAGAGGCAAATATTGTACTTTTACTCCACTACATTTATTTGAAAACATCTTTGTAGATTGGTTATAATTACAAAACATACATGAACCACTTCAGCCCAATGTAGCCTTTCTGACATTTCGGCCATTTGAAAGCGATGTGGTACATTGTGAGCTTTATAGATCTGTTATTTTCAAAAGATGTTTATATGGACATTCTGCATAATATAATGGGTACTTAAAAAAATATAAATTATCCGGGCTTTTACTTGCAACAGTATTTCTATATTGCACTATTGATACTTTACTCAAGTAAAACATGTGTCACACCTCTGTATTTGAGCAAATCCTTTTCTCCATTTTGTGCATCGACTTTCCTTCAAGGTTGATGCTATAACCCATTCTGGGCGGGAACCCCTTTTGGTGTTTTAAGCATTATGTTCTACTTTAGCTATTGAAAAATAGCAGATCTACAAGCTCATAGTGCGGCACCGAATGCTGCGCTACAAGCTTGATCTGCTATTTTGGGAAATTCGTCAAAATGTGGCGCAAATCATTGTATATATATTCTTACAGAGCGAACGTTTTTAACTCATATGTTTGCTTCTGGTGGGGTCCCTGGAACAACATATTTTCAGATGGGGGTTGGCAGCCAATTTCATATAATTTTTGGGGTCCTGAAATATTGAGAACCACTGATATATAAACTTTTTCTTTTTTACATCAGGCCTAAATTTAACCTATGCTGTATACAGTGTCTTCGCTGAGAAAAGTGTATGACTAATATATATATATATATATATATTTTTTTAAAGGTGGACAAACAAGATACTTGCACTGCACAACGATGACCGAAAAATGTCTGAAAATGGATGACGCCGTCTTCAAAAGATCCCCGTGAAGGGGCCGCTGTCCAAACTCCAGGTAAGATTGCGTGGGACACCAACCCAACTTCACAGCCATGTCTGCATTCAGTTCCCGTATGATCACCACGGAGCGCACGGCGATACGCCGATAACTCAGCGCCAGCTCTTATCTGCAAGGCATATTTCCCCTTCTTGAAAGGGCAGTTAGTCCACCCTTCTTTCAAATCGTAAATCAGTCTTTTTTCATGGCTGACGTGAACATTTGAGGCATTTACCCGCTGCGCTCGGCGTATATCCACAGTGACTTTACAAGTGCAACCGCAGATGTTGATGTGAGAGACCATGGAGAGCAGACAGGCAGTGGCACAGCCCAGACCAACACTTAACCCAGGACCTCCCCATACGCAGCTATTTTTAATTTTTTTACTGCCGTAGAGATGGTGTTTTATTTTATGTCTGGGAGTCACGGTGCAGTGTGGCCCTTTGACATTTTGACTCTCTACTGTACCACCTCCTTCCCAGTGCCACAAACCAACTATACACTATCAGCTCTGTGCCTGTGTCTGGGTGGTAGCAAGCAGTTGGAGTGTGTGTGTGTGTGTGTGTGTGTGTGTGTGTGTGTGTGTGTGTGTGTGTGTGTGTGTGTGTGTGTGCGTGTGCGTGTGCGTGTGCGTGTGCGTGCGTGCGTGCGCGTCCTGGTAGTATTTTTGGGACATCTTTTTGTGAGTTGACATTTATGTGTTTGACATAATATGTGTTTGAGAGCAATGGCCAGACGTTACACAATCACTTGTGTCAATGCAATGTCACGCAGTCATTGAATCAATCGCAATCACTGAATCATTGTGAATCATTGAATCATTGAATTATACAATCATTGAATTATCGAAGCACGCAATCATTTGCATGCGAGCGGTTGAGTGTGTGCTTGTGTTTGAGAGCAGTGGCAAGACATTCCACAAGCAGTTATGTGACAAATGCTGATATTACACAGTAAACTCCTTCATTACTTTGACACTTAATCTAACACTCAGGATTTGACTGTGTACAGTATGTGCTGCTTATTGGAAAATACCTCCCAGATAATACCTTCTAGTGATTTTACTAGTTGACTAGTTGCCTAGTTTATACTAGTCAACTAGTCGTTTTTTTTTAAATATTTGTACATTTAAAAACTGTGTACAAACTGTGACTATATATAATCTACCTGATCTTGAGGCCTACAAAAACGGTCAACTGGTACTAGTCAACTAGTACCAACGAGGTCAACTAAGTGGATTTACTGGTCGACTAGTTGACCAGTAAATCTAGTTGACCAACTAGTTGCTTAAAGCCTATCACGTTGACTTACTTTTATGTTATGATGCCTCCTCCTGGTCCATGTCCCAAAGGAGATTGTCCTGCAGGCTCATCCAGGTGGGAGAAGGAAACCAATCATACATGAGGGAAAGGACACTCTGGGCTACTCTATTTCAGAAACAGTGGGTCATTGGGACAAAGTTGTGGGTCACAGACCAATTGTTATGGGACAAAATCCCATTATATTTTCCTATATTTAAAAAACTACATTTAAATTATTTTCAAACAACAAAAACATTTAAATAACTTCCAGTAATAGATAATTAAGAAGTATAGTGAAAATAGCTGATCTACAAGCTCTCAATGCCGCAAGGAGGTATTGGTCAGTTTTCAGTTTTTTTCTTCTCTCTTTTGGGTCTCGACCTGAAAAGTTTGGGAACCACTGCCCGAGTGGAACTGCTACTTGGGTTATGCGGTTGAAGATGGATGGGTGGATGGATGGAGTGTGCAGTGTTTACTGAAAGCTCTTTAGCGCAGCACTGGAGTGTGGTCCTGCTGCCCATGCTGTGCTCTCTTTTGCGAACAGAACAGAGTCATTTCAGAACAGTTTGTTGACAGCGCCCTCGATGATGATGAATCCCACCGCATCGGCGTGCGTGCGTGCGTGCGTGCGTGCCGTTGAATTATCAGACCCAGACCCACGTCTCTTCCCAGAGACTCATCCTCTGCTGATAGACGTTACGCTTCCCTCCGTCTCTCTCTCTCATATATATATATTCCTTCGTCTCTGACTCTGTCTTCTTTGATTTCCCCTTTCGTTTTTTTGTTTTTCCATCACTTACTCTTACTTCTCTCATCTCTATCGCTCTCTCTCTCTCTCTCTCTCTCTCTCTCTCTCTCTCTCTCTCGCACGTCGCCTCTCTCTCCTAGAGATTTCTCTCTCCTTATCTCTATATTTCCCTTTCTGTTGCTCCTCCCCACCCCCCACACACCCCCTCCCTCTCTCTCTCTCTCTCTCTCTCTCTCTATCTCTCTCTCTCTCTCTCTCTCTCTCTCTCTCTCTCTCTCTTCTCAGTGTTCCTACTAAAGCCACAGATCTTCAGTGCGGGCCACACGGATCACTGGTATGTTTGACACAATGTGTCAAAACAGGCCTCTCTCTCTCTCTCTCTCTCTCTCTCCCTCATTCGAGTCATTCCTTCATCCCTCTCTCTCTCCACAGCATAGCTCCATTCTATGTGCATTTCCTGCCGTGCCAAATTCCAATGCGAGTGTCCAGAGGCGTACAGTGTTATTATGGAGTGACAGACACACAAACAGCTCCGCTGAGACGAGTCTAAGCACGTTATACTGTATCCTCATTTGAACCCTGTTGTGTATAGGCCTACTTTTTTATTATTATCATTATTATAATGATCAGTGTTGATTTCGTCGACTAAAACTAACTAACTAACACTGACGAAAACTAAATGGAAACTAAATGAAAACTAAGCTATGACGACTAAAACTATAGACAATTTCGACAACATAAAATCTAGACTAAAATGTTAGGAAGGGACTAGTGGACAAGAGATCCAGTATAAGTCATTTTATAATTAGTTGCATGCTGAAAATAGCCGATCTACAAGCTCACAACGCGTTGCAGTGCGACGGCATCAAGGCATTACGGCGGCATCAAGGCCCTCCAAAATACATTTTGTTCGACTAAATCAACTGTAGATTTAGTCGACTAAAATCTTATGATATTTAGTCGACTAAAACTAGACTAACACTAAGACATTCCAGGTGACTAAAATGTGACTAAAACTAAATGAAAACTATTCATAAGACTATGACTAAAACTGAAATAGCAGTAGCACCTTTAGCTGGTCAAAAGTGGGCGTGGCAATGGGAGGGACAATAGGTACTTGACTCCACCCATAATGACTTTGAGTATCTGCCGATAGTGATACTTCCCGATCCGATATTTATATTTTCATAGGACACTTATGCCATAGAATCACAATATAGTACAATATCCAAAATCACAGACAATATCCAGTCTAAAATCATGTATATAGAAATTGTACTATATGTCCCGGGATCACGGGATCGAGACAACCCTAATTATTATTATTATTATTATTATTATTATTATCAATGGGTTGTTATTTTTTCTTTCCTATTTTGTTTTTCAAAGGAAGTATGTGAAAATTCAGCAGTGGAACTTATTCAACACATCTGTTCGTTGAGATGCAAATTGGTCATCAAATAGAGCCAAGAATCCTCCCCATCCCTGACTCAGCTGTCAGCTCGCATCTATCTGACAGGGCTCATTTGCATTTTAATATTTGAGGCCTTTTACTGAGCTGACGCCTTAGTAAGTAAAAAAGAAAAAAAAACAGAAAAAGAAAGGCGACTTAGTTCACAAATAGCGGTTTGGCGTCGAGGCCAAGTTGGCTCTCGCCCAGAGCTTGAGCCTTTGACCTTGTTTCAGATTGGTCTTTGTTTTGTATACGGCATGGCCTTCCACATCAAACATTTGAATTCGTGATTTGTATTTTGTTTGTTGTAACTGCCATTGCTTCATATTATGTTCCCTTGCACGTCGAAAATAGCCATGACTGTAGCTATATAGACATGACGCGAGGCAGCGTCCTGCAACAGAGTACAGTATGCACCGTCCACCGGGCTATACACTTACAGCAGAATATATACAACATTAGCATGTTCCAGTGGAAACATGTTGCGCTTGAAGCAGAGAAAACCTGTCCTGACATGGCCTGTATAAATTATCCAAGACAAAACAATAGCAAATTTCAGATTCCATCTACACACCATTATGGAATTGTTCCTGCATTGTTCCATATTCCATATTCACACGATGGCCGTTTTGCTTTTTCGTTAAACGTTATAGAAAGTGCAAAATGAGTAGCCTATTGAAGTAAATGATATGATCAACCAAGGAGACAGCGAAGTAGGCGTACAGAAGGAGGAGAGGAGAGGAAGAGCGAGGAAGAGGAGGGAGGACAAGGCGACGACGAAGGGGGGAAGGGGCGGAGGTGCGGGGCGGCAGGGGGGCGGTTTGGGGGGGGGGGGGGAGGAGGATGGGCTTTTGGTGGCAGATGTAACCTCAGCAGTGTCACAACTGGCAATTTGCGGCCGGTCGGAGATGTTGACATCTGCATTCTTTCACGCTCGCCTGTAACTCACTGTGCTGGGCTGAGGGGGGGGGGGAGAGAGAGAGAGCCCAGCTTTAGACTGCTTTATTTATCTCTGTGCTCTTGCGGTGGAAAAGGATGCTCCCCTCCTACACCGTGTGTGTGTGTGTGTGTGTGTGTGTGTGTGTGTGTGTGTGTGTGTGTGTGTGTGTGTGTGTGTGTGTGTGTGTGTGTGTGTGTGTGTGTGTGTGTGTGTGTGTGTGTGTGTGTGTGTGTGTGTGTTTCATGTGCGTTGGGGGACGAAGAATGCGTTTTCAGTTGTAGGTCATAAACACCCTTCGTCCCACCAAATCATCCGCTGTACAAGTCCCTTGTTATTTTGTGATATATGAATGGTTAATTCCCACTGACAGATGTCTTCATAGCATTTGACAGGAGAAATGTCTTCCAAAGCTCTCTTATTTTTTGGTGCAATGCTCCCGACGTCCGGCAGAGCAGCACCTATCCATCTCGGGGCAGATTCCTCAAAACCCACGTCCGAAATTATCTTTTATTTTTCACGAGAGAACAGCCAAATGGGTCAAGATTCCTCCACGGTCTTGAATGCAAACCCCACCCCTTAACCACTTATACATTGTATATCGGGGGTCCCACGTGGCTCTGGACTCATCCCCTCCTTTTTCCCTCTACACCACTCTTTGGTGTGTAGACTAACGAGGAACAAAAACAGCAAATGCCTTTGATGTCGATCATTTGCTTATTTTTAACGATATGTATGTAATTAATATTGTAAACTAGTGACCATTTAAATTGTAATTAAATCGCAATTTGAATTGTGATGCATACAGGTGTTAAACTGGACAGCAGGCTGGTGTTTGTAAGATAATTGATAAAAAAAACAAATGTTTACTCTGCTACTGTATTGACCAAGAGAATAAGAGAAGAAAATTTAAAGAGAAAGAAAAATACTGGATTTGTGTGAGAGAATCGTTTGTCTGGAAAATAATTTGTGTTGTGTGTTAAAAAAAGTCACGCACACAGTTATATCGTGAACCTCGTATCGTTTACGGTGAATACCCCCCCCCCCCCCTGTCCAGAACAGGACACTATAGGATTCACATGGTTGAAATACCACCCATTCGATGAATCCATTGAGCTGAGAGTGGACCCTGAATTATTTGTCCTCATATGATACCTGTGGAATGTTTGCTTTTCTAATGTGGTCTTATAGGTGATGTCTCTCTGCATGTGGTTCTGTTTAAGGCACACGGGGCTATCTTCTCGTTGTGTTTTTGGGATGTGCATGGGAACCTGCACGGCAGTGCCGTCCGTGCATTAGCCTGCGAACTGGAGCGGGCAGTTTAACGATGAGACGTTTCTGGATAAGCTCAGGAAAACCTGAAAGTGCTCTCTCTCTCTTCCTCTCTCTCTCTCTCTCTCTCTCTGTTTTTGTCTTAATTCCTGCACACGAAAAAAACCTTCCTCCCGAATCAAACTTTTTTTTTTTTCTGTCTCTCTGGCTTTCGGTTTCACCAGTGTTCTTTTCTCACAGCTGACTGACTATATGGCGGGGGATTGGGTTCGAAGAGGGCCCTAAAAACACATCAGTCAAATGTAAATTCATCTCCAACTGAGCTGACAGACAGACAGACAGACAGGCGGCTCTGGTTTCCCCCTCCCCTCCACCTCTTTATCTTCTGTTAAACTGATGAGTGGCAAAACCTGTCGCTTTGAAAGCAGAATAACAGGAGAGGGGGTAAAAAGGTGCAGACAGTCGAAGTACGCACACTCGCTTGTAGGATTTGACCAACCGGAGATGAGCGAGAAATACAAAGAGAGACAAGAAGAGCATACAGACAGGGGGGAATGTTTTATTTTTTATGTGTGTGTGTCTGCTTAATACACGTGTGCGCCTGTGTGTGTCTGTGTGTGTCTAAGAATGTGCGTTGTGTGGGTCGATCTATCTAGGCCTATTGTCAAGTTTGATTTAATAACTTTATTGGAAACGTCTCATTTGATTTGGCTTTGTCGTGCGTGGGCGTCCTGGAATGCGAGCTCACTTCCAGTGTGCTATAGTGTGGTGTAGACCGGACCTGGACCCATCACAGCCACAGAGTCTCTCACTGCATGTGTCCCTGCCTTTCCCAGAACAGAACATTATCTCAAGGGTGTGTGTGTGTGTGTGTGTGTCTGTATGTGTATGTGTGTGTGTGTGTGTGTGTGTGTGTGTGTGTGTGTGTGTGTGTGTGTGTGTGTGTGTGTGTGTGTGTGTGTGTGTGTGTGTGTGTGTGTGTGTGTGTGTGTGTGTGTGTGTGTGTGAGAGCGCATGTTTGATGTGTGCTAGTCTGTGCACATCGTGCATACCGGTGGTATACAGTACAGTCTTTTTCTATACATTTTACTGTAATTATACTTATTTCTATTCTATCTATCTATCTTTTTTTTTTACATTTTGACTGGAAATTCAATCAAAAATAAGTGCTAAATCGAGATATCGTTGTTTTTCGTTTGGAAGCAGTTTTCCAGATTGTACTTGAGCTCTGGGTATTTTTTTGTCATTTTTATTAAAGCACACAAAAACCAATGCATGCACACGCACACCTGCATTTATCTTAGTTGCCTGTAAGGTCTATACTTACTTACCTCTTCTCCCTCTAGAATAAAAATGTTCGCCAAAAATAGGCAGTGCACACGCTCAGAAGGCAACGTGGTGTGAGCTTGCATGATGGCCAATGCAATAGCCATATAGCTACAGTATAGCATAAAAGGCATGCAGACCTTTTGGTAACAGAAACACCAGTCTTTCTCCCTCGTCTACACAGCGGCACAGGCCGGGGCCTTTCTGATGCACATGCACAGCGACAGCCGAGACCAAAACGGTTAGTTCGGCGCTCCGGTTGCAGCAGGTAGCCGTGCCAATGCCAGAAACGGAATTAAGATCACATTTCTGTCCTGTTTCAGATAGAAATGCCTTGGCAGATGCTTTCTTGCGAGAGCAGATAGTTTACGGCTCGTGTGTGTGTGTGTGTGTGTGTGTGTGTGTGTGTGTGTGTGTGTGTGTGTGTGTGTGTGCGTGTGCGTGTGCGTGTGCGTGTGCGTGTGCGTGTGCGTGTGCGTGTGCGTGTGCGCGTGCGCGTGCGCGTGTGTGTGTGTGTGCGTGCGTTTGCGTTTGCGTGCACGGAGGTTTAGGGCTGCTGATGTAACCTAACAGTACAGTACAGAGACACTGATATCTGAATGTTTTAAGAGAGAGAGGATACAACTCCAGATGTGAGATGCTTTACCGATATTATAGTTATTATAAGTTATTATGTGCCGTAAAAGACGGTTCTTGATCGAGCGGTGAAAAGAAAGAGAGGTGGAATGAAACGTGAGGTGATTTATAATCCCTATAGCCGTCCAGGCCGTCCTCAATGTTTTGCTGGGAAAATCTTAACCCATTTAGGCCTGACGTCGAAATTTAAAATCCTGACAGTTTTCTGAAATACCTCGTGTTTCTGTATCAGTGGTGCTCAATTTTTCATGTCAAGGACCCCAACAATTATATGTAATTGGCCACCGACCCCCATCTGGAAATATGTTATTCCAGGAACCCCTCAGAGGCAAAGATTTGAGTTAAAAACGTTCGCTCTGAAAGAACATTTGCACTACATTTTCACGATCTTTCAAAAACAGCAGACCTACAAGCTCATAGCGCGGCACCGATTTTTCAATAGCTAGCCTAAGTTATAACATAATGCTTAAAACACCAAAAGGGGTTCCCGCCCGAAATGTTTTAAGGAGGAACGGTTTTCGGTCCAGGTTTCTCTGGAGTTCAGATCACGCAGGATATTTGATAATCCTTATCAAACTATGATTCATCCATCAGACGGCATTATTGCTAAAGGAAACATAAAATAAATCCCATAGGGGGGAATCAATCCTGGGATATCTGGCTCTCTAAACCGTTCATATTAAGTAACATTGCACGCTCAATGAAAGTACTGGGGTATTTAACCACGTAAGTCCATTTGATTGGACAGGGCTCGAGATGGCTCAGTGAGCACCTGAGCAAAAACAG